>NC_069504.1:597125299-597193743 GCF_027579735.1 Bombina bombina
TTCTTCTGATGGAAAGAGTCCACAGCTCCCCACCCGTAATTTTATGTGGGGCGCCCTTTTATTCTTCTGGCACTTTTCACCCTGATATTTCTTCTACTGTTCCGTGTTCCTCGGCAGAATGACTGGGGGATGAGGGGAGTGGGAGGGGTATTTAAGCCTTTGGCTGGGTTGTCTTTGCCTACTCTTGGTGGCCAGGTTCTTAT
Source organism: Bombina bombina (assembly GCF_027579735.1). Classification (NCBI taxonomy): domain Eukaryota; kingdom Metazoa; phylum Chordata; class Amphibia; order Anura; family Bombinatoridae; genus Bombina; species Bombina bombina. The sequence goes on from NC_069504.1 coordinate 597,125,503, forward strand.
TTCCCAAAAGTAATGAATGCAGCTGTGGACTCTCTCCATCAGAAGAAAAGGAAATTATCAGGTAAGCATAATTTATGTTTTTTGTTTGTTTTTTGTTTTGTTTTTTAAAAACAGAAGCTTTAACATTTAATAACCCCTAGCATAATTCAGCTATATGTACAAGCAGATCTACTCATAGTGCTTCTGCCACTAGCAGAATTTACATAATATTTAATTAAGCATTATAGAAACTTCCAGAATGGAAGTAATTTAGATTGAATTTTGTCATGTTCTGATTCCTCTCCTGCCTTTTTTTTTAGCTTCAGTATCCTGTGTATTGGGACCTCCTGGAATTTTGTGATGGTTTCCGAAAGCTTCTAGATGATTTGCATCTGGATAAGGTGAGCATTTCTGCTGAGTCATCAGTGAAAGAGTGTTTGGCAAGTTATAAAGCATAAAATTATCATTTATTTGTAGAGCGACAACAGATGCCGCAAAGCTATAAACATAGGTCTGATATGCAAAGGTAACTTTTATAAGAAGCAAATGGGTAGATGGCTCTGCCAAAAGTTGCCAACTTGTATAGCTTTTCAAGAATCCTGACCTCTTTACCTTTACATACTTTTGCACTCTATTTTTATCATCCGGATACCTCCTTTTTTTTTTCTCATTATGAGACAGATTAAGTAAGAAGTAAGTAAGCTTTTTGCGCACATCTGCTTCCACTCGTATATCAAGTTGAAAGTAAACAGTTTTCGCTCGCCGAACTTAGAATTTCGCTTTCAAAACCTATTTCCCCCATAGGAGTCAGTGGAGCAAAAAAAAAGTGGGGTGAAAAAAAACGCCATACTCATGTGCAAACAAGATCACATATTCTCAAGTGTGCTAACCCGACATGTAAATATAAATATTCCCTATTCCATTGTGCTTCACATAGCAGAACATGATCTATTTATTCATAAATACACACACGCACACACACACACACAGTCGCATACAATTTGTGTTTAATGTCCCTTTAAGGGCCCAATTCTCTAAAGCTCTCTGGTGGGCTAGATTCTATAAGAAGCCTTGTCCCTACCATTAGACCCCTCAGAAAATGCTCTAAACCTGGGGTGTCAAACTCATTTTGAGTTGCAGGCCATTTTCTATAAAAGTGCAACTCATGTGGGCTGCTCACTACCTATCTTGCCATTGCTATGTTTATTTGTGAATTGTATTGAGTGTCTTGTAATGTTATATTCTTTGGCAACACTAATCGATTCTTTGCAAATAACACCAGATAAACAGAGTTCTCATGTTAATTTGCCACTCTAAAATGTTTTTTTAGGGACATTACAGTACTTAAGAGACATTTTGGAGAATCTCCCCAGATCCCAGAGAGTTTTAGAGAATCGGACCTTCATTGAGTAACATTGTTGAATTAAAGTGAAGGTAATGTTTGATTAAAAACAGGGGCACTTGAATTCATCAATCTTTACATTTCACTTGTTTTGTTCAAATACTTACCTTTTAATCCTGTCAGCCGCTGCAGCACTTCCTCCGCCCGTCACAAGCCCTTTTCACGGGTCCAAAATGACAAATCCGGCTTCCTCCAATAACTGCTTTGCCTCAGGCCATGATTCCCCCGGGGGGAAAGCCGTGATTGGAGGAAGCCTGATTCGTCATTTCTGACGTATGAAGAGGCTTCTGACGGCCGGGGGAATCGCTGGAGTGGCCGTCAGGATTAAAAGTATTTGAACAAAACAAATGAAATGTAAAGTTTGATGAATTAAAGTGCCCCTGTTTTTAATAGGATTATTAAAAACCGGGCACTGATTCGTCAAACATTACCTTTACTTTAAGCATTCTAGCATAATTTATGCTTCACTTTGCATATTTCAGGTTCACTTGTTTGGTGCTTCCCTTGGCGGTTTCCTAGCCCAGAAATTTGCCGAATACACTCACAAATCTCCCAGAGTTCAATCCCTTATCCTCTGTAATGCTTTCAGTGATACCTCTATCTTCAACCAATCCTGGACAGCCAACAGGTAAGCTCATACCAGAGATCTGATATATAAATATAAAATAAATACAAATGTTTGCTATACTTAAAAGCAGTCACCCTTATACTTGTGTGTTCATGATCACAGTTTTTATAGTTTCACATTAAAGGAACAGTCTAGTCAAAATTATCCTTTCATAAATCAGATAGGGCATGAAATATTAAACAACTTTCCAATTGACTTTTATCATTAAATTTGCTTAGTTCCCTTGATGGTATTTATCAAAAGCTAAACCTAGGTAGGCCCAAACTGATGTCTAAACTGTTGAAAACAGCCTCTTAGCTCAGAGCATTTTGAAAGTTTTCATAGTTAGACAGTACTAGTTCATGTGGTTCATATAGATAACATTGTGCTCACTCCCGTGGAGTTATTTAGGAGTCTGCTCTGATTGGCTAAACTGCATGTCTGTCAAAAGCACTGAGATAAGGGGGCAGTCTGCAGAGGCTTAGATACAAGGTAATCACAGTGGTAGTAAGTATATTAATAAAACCGTGTTGGTTATGCAAAACTGGGGAACGGGTAATAGAGGGATTAACTATCCTTTTCAACAATAACAATTCTTGAGTAGACTGTCCCTTTAAGCCGAATAAATGTGGATCAAAGCTAATGTGCAAATGGCTGGGGGGGGGGGGTTGGTGTTTAGCTATTTTGCCTCTATTTCTATGTGTAAACATACATTTAGGAAACATATTGCTAAGTTTGTAAAAGCCTTAACTCTTGTTAGTGCAAGGGGACCTTTCATTTTCTTAGTTTTCTTGGGAAAGTTTTGTACTTGGATACTTAATTGGGGCAAACTTTTCATCATCCCTGTATTATTATAGTGATTGGGTTAGGATAGAGCAATCTGGACCTGCTGACCCTAACGCCGTATTTTCTGAGGGTGCCACCTCAGACATAATCATTCCGTTAAACAAATGCCCATTATGCAAGTTGGCTATGGTATGCCTGCAGCTTCTGTCTTTATACTGTCCTGCGGTCTCATTCCCGGGGTCCCAGTGCACATGCTGCTGTGTGGTGTCCCCCTGTGTATATTACTCAGGGTGTTGTGTCTGAATGTACCCCAGATTTTAAATCCCAATTACAAACTGTATTTTCAGTGGCACGTGGGGCTATGCCACCTGCAAGTTAGCTTAAGCATTTTTCTTCAGGCTCTAAGGGTAGTAGTTCTGCTGGTACTTCTGTCAGGCAATCTCAGGATTCTGATTTGGACAAATCACTGTCTAGCTTAGATGGGGAGCTGTCCTCTGAGGATTCCTTTTGTGGCATTCCAATTCAAAATGGACCGTTGCTGCTAAATTGATCTTGGAATTTCTGATGCTATTACGGTCACTTACATTTATGCTTGTGCGTTTTCTGCCCTGGAGCTACTCTCGTAGTTGCCAGTGACGTCCGGTGAATACATGACCCTCGGACGCTAAAGCTAATCATGGAGGTGCAGTTCAAGGTGGTAGGCAGTTAAGTGTTTCCTCTGACTTCTCTAAATTTGCTGGAGTATTATTAGGGGTTAAAACAGAACTTTGGACACTCTATGGGGGGGGGTTCACTAAAAATAGTAATCTACTGCCCGGATATCCTGAACAAGTCTAGAGATAGTGCCTTGGAATGATTGTTTGTGCGATGCATATACTTCGTTACGTTACAAGTTTTTTTTAAATGTGAGTGCTTTTTATTTTGTATTAAACGGTTTACGCTTGCTGATTTACACTTAGAGTGGGTTTGTGCTCTGTGTTCTCTTTTTGTCTTGCCTGTTTTTTCTAGTAGTTTTCCAGCACCTGTACCTTTTTGGAGCAGCATATCTTTACCACACAGTCGGCTAGATTAGGTGTTTTGCGGTAAGCTGAAAAAGCAGCGTTAACAGGTCCGAACGCTGCTTTTTCACTGCCGCTGGTATTACGAGTCTTGCAGGTTTAGGGGCACCGCACACTTTTTTGGCCTTACCGCAGACCGACTTACGTAAAGTTCGTAAACCCTTTTCTCTTGTTAAGTGTATCCAGTCCACGGATCATCCATTACTTGTGGGATATTCTCCTTCCCAACAGGAAGTTGCAAGAGGATCACCCACAGCAGAGCTGCTATATAGCTCCTCCCCTAACTGTCATATCCAGTCATTCTCTTGCAAGCCTCAACCAAGATGGAGGTCGTAAGAGGAGTGTGGTGTTTTATACTTAGTTTATTCTTCAATCAAAAGTTTATTTTTAAATGGTGCCAGAGTGTACTGTTTATCTCAGGCAGTATTTAGAAGAAGAATCTGCCTGCGTTTTCTATGATCTTAGCAGAAGTAACTAAGATCCATGGCTGTTCTCACATATTCTGAGGAGTGAGGTAACTTCAGAGAGGGAATGGCGTGCAGGTTTTCCTGCAATAAGGTATGTGCAGTTAATATTTTTCTAGGGATGGAATTTGCTAGAAAATGCTGCTGATAACGAACTAATGTAAGTAAAGCCTTAAATGCAGTTATAGCGACTGGTATCAGGCTTATTAATAGATATACATACTCTTATAAAAGTGTATTTTAAAACGTTTGCTGGCATGTTTAATCGTTTTTTATATATGTTTGGTGATAAAACTTATTGGGGCCTAGTTTTTTTCCACATGGCTGGTTTGATTTTTGCCTAGTAACAGTTTCCTTAGGCTTTCCACTGTTGCAATATGAGTGGGAAGGGCCTATTTTAGTGTTTTTCTGTGCAGCTAAAAATACTGACAGAGACATTCAGCTTCTTCCTGCATGATCCAGGACATCTCTGGAGGGCTCAAAAGGCTTCAAAGTCGTTTTTGAGGGAGATAAAAAGCCACAGTAGAGCTGTGGCAGTTGTTGTGACTGTTTGAAAAAAACAAAACAAAAAAACAAAAACGTTTTTGTCTTTTATTATTCAGTTTTGGGTATTAAGGGGTTAATCATCCATTTGCAAGTGGGTGCAATGCTCTGCTAACTTGTTACATACACTGTAAAAATTTTGTTAGTGTAACTGCCTTTTTTCACTGTTATTTCAAATTTTGACAACATTTGTGTTTCTTAAAGGTGCAGTAACGTTTTTTATATTGCTTGTAAACTTGTTTAAAGTGTTTTCCAAGCTTGCTAGTCTCATTGCTAGTCTGTTTAAACATGTCTGACACAGAGGAAACTACTTGTTCATTATGTTTGAAAGCCATGGTGGAGCCCCATAGGAGAATGTGTACTAAATGTATTGATTTCACCTTAAACAGTAAAGATCAGTCTTTAACTATAAAAGAAATATCACCAGAAGATTCTGACGAGGGGGAAGTTATGCCGACTAACTCTCCCCACGTGTCAGACCCTTCGCCTCCCGCTCAGGGGATGCACGCTAATATGGCGCCAATTACATCAGGGACGCCCATAGCGATTACCTTGCAGGACATGGCTGCAATCATGAATAATACCCTGTCAGAGTTATTATCCAGGTTGCCTGAATTAAGAGGCAAGCGCGATTGCTCTGGGGTTAGGAGAAATACAGAGCGCGCAGATGCTGTAAGGGCCATGTCTGATACTGCGTCACAATATGCAGATCATGAGGACGGAGAGCTTCAGTCTGTGGGTGACATCTCTGATTCGGGGAAACCTGATTCAGAGATTTCTAATTTTAAATTTAAGCTTGAGAACCTCCGTGTGTTGCTTGTGGAGGTATTAGCTGCTCTGAATAACTGTAACACAGTTGCAGTACCAGAGAAATTGTGTAGGCTGGATAAATACTATGCGGTACCGGTGTGTACTGATGTTTTTCCTATACCTAAAAGGCTTACAGAAATTATTAGCAAGGAGTGGGATAGACCGGGGGTGCCTTTTTCCCCACCTCCTATATTTAGAAAAATGTTTCCAATAGACGCCACTACACGGGACTTATGGCAGACGGTCCCTAAGGTGGAGGGAGCAGTTTCTACTTTAGCAAAGCGTACTACTATCCCGGTTGAGGACAGTTGTGCTTTTTCAGATCCAATGGATACAAAATTGGAGGGTTACCTTAAGAAAATGTTTATTCAACAAGGTTTTATTTTACAGCCCATTGCATGCATTGCGCCTGTCACGGCCGCGGCGGCATTCTGGTTTGAGGCCCTGGAAGAGGCCATCCATACAGCTCCATTGACTGAAATTATTGACAAGCTTAGAACACTTAAGCTAGCTAACTCATTTGTTTCTGATGCCATTGTTCATTTGACTAAACTAACGGCTAAGAATTCCGGATTCGCCATCCAAGCGCGTAGGGCGCTATGGCTTAAATCCTGGTCAGCTGACGTGACTTCGAAGTCTAAATTACTCAACATTCCTTTCAAGGGGCAGACCTTATTCGGGCCTGGTTTGAAGGAAATTATTGCTGACATTACTGGAGTTAAGGGTCACACCCTTCCTCAGGACAGGGCCAAAGCAAAGGCCAAACAGTCTAATTTTCGTGCCTTTCAAAATTTCAAGGCAGGTGCAGCATCAACTTCCTCCGCTTCAAAACAAGAGGGAACTTTTGCTCAATCTAAGCAGGCCTGGAAACCTAACCAGTCCTGGAACAAAGGCAAGCAAGCCAGAAAGCCTGCTGCTGCCTCTAAGACAGCATGAAGGAACGGCCCCCTATCCGGCGACGGATCTAGTAGGGGGCAGACTTTCTCTCTTCGCCCAGGCGTGGGCAAGAGATGTTCAGGATCCCTGGGCGTTGGAGATCATATCTCAGGGATATCTTCTGGACTTCAAAGCTTCCCCTCCACAAGGGAGATTTCATCTTTCAAGGCTATCTGCAAATCAGATAAAGAAAGAGGCATTCCTACGCTGTGTGCAAGACCTCCTAGTTATGGGAGTGATCCATCCAGTTCCGCAGACGGAACAAGGACAGGGTTTTTATTCAAATCTGTTTGTGGTTCCCAAAAAAGAGGGAACCTTCAGACCAATTTTGGATCTAAAGATCTTAAACAAATTCCTCAGAGTTCCATCTTTCAAAATGGAAACTATTCGGACCATCCTACCCATGATCCAAGAAGGTCAGTACATGACCACAGTGGACTTAAAGGATGCCTACCTTCACATACCGATTCACAAAGATCATCATCGGTTTCTAAGGTTTGCCTTTCTAGACAGGCATTACCAATTTGTAGCTCTTCCCTTCGGGTTGGCTACAGCCCCGGGAATCTTTACAAAGGTTTTGGGCTCACTTCTGGCGGTTCTAAGACCGCGAGGCATAGCGGTGGCTCCGTATCTAGACGACATCCTGATACAGGCGTCAAGCTTTCAAGTTGCCAAGTCTCATACAGAGATAGTTCTGGCATTTCTGAGGTCGCACGGGGTGGAAAGTGAACGAGGAAAATAGTTCTCTATCCCCACTCACAAGAGTCTCCTTAGGGACTCTTATAGATTCTGTAGAAATGAAAATTTACCTGACGGAGTCCAGGTTATCAAAACTTCTAAATGCTTGCCGTGTTCTTCACTCCATTCCGCGCCCTTCGGTAGCTCAGTGTATGGAGGTAATCGGCTTAATGGTAGCGGCAATGGACATAGTGCCATTTGCGCGCCTTCATCTCAGACCGCTGCAATTATGCATGCTGAGTCAGTGGAATGGGGATTACACAGATTTGTCCCCTCTGCTAAATCTGGATCAAGAGACCAGAGATTCTCTTCTTTGGTGGTTGTTTCGGGTACACCTGTCCAAGGGTATGACCTTTCGCAGGCCAGATTGGACAATTGTAACAACAGATGCCAGCCTTCTAGGTTGGGGTGCAGTCTGGAATTCCCTGAAGTCACAGGGATCGTGGACTCAGGAGGAGAAACTCCTTCCAATAAACATTCTGGAATTAAGAGCAATATTCAATGCTCTTCTAGCTTGGCCTCAGTTAGCAACACTGAGGTTCATCAGATTTCAGTCGGACAACATCACGACTGTGGCTTACATCAACCATCAAGGGGGAACCAGGAGTTCCCTAGCGATGTTAGAAGTCTCAAAAATAATTCGCTGGGCAGAGTACCACTCTTGCCACCTGTCAGCAATCCATATCCCAGGCGTGGAGAACTGGGAGGCGGATTTTCTAAGTCGTCAGACTTTCCATCCGGGGGAGTGGGAACTCCATCCGGAGGCGTTTGCTCAGTTGATTCATCGTTGGGGCAAACCAGAGTTGGATCTCATGGCGTCTCGCCAGAACGCCAAGCTTCCTTGTTACGGATCCAGGTCCAGGGACCCAGAAGCGACGCTGATAGATGCGCTAGCAGCGCCTTGGTTCTTCAACCTGGCTTATGTGTTTCCACCGTTTCCTCTGCTCCCTCGACTGATTGCCAAGATCAAACAGGAGAGAGCATCAGTGATTCTGATAGCACCTGCGTGGCCACGCAGGACTTGGTATGCAGACCTAGTGGACATGTCATCCTTTCCACCATGGACTCTGCCTCTAAGACAGGACCTTCTGATACAAGGTCCTTTCAATCATCCAAATCTAATTTCTCTGAGACTGACTGCATGGAGATTGAACGCTTGATTCTATCAATGCGTGGCTTCTCCGAGTCAGTCATTGATACTTTAATACAGGCACGAAAGCCTGTTACCAGGAAAATCTACCACAAGATATGGAGTAAATATCTTTATTGGTGTGAATCCAAGACTTACTCATGGAGTAAAGTTAGGATTCCTAGAATATTGTCTTTTCTCCAAGAGGGCTTGGACAAAGGATTATCAGCTAGTTCCTTAAAGGGACAGATTTCTGCTCTGTCTATTCTTTTGCACAAGCGTCTGGCAGAGGTTCCAGACGTCCAGGCATTTTGCCAGGCTTTGGTTAGATTTAAGCCTGTGTTTAAACCTGTTGCTCCCCCGTGGAGCTTAAACTTGGTTATTAAGGTTCTTCAAGGAGTTCCGTTTGAACCCCTTCATTCCATTGATATTAAACTTTTATCTTGGAAAGTTCTGTTTTTGATGGCTATTTCCTCGGCTTGGAGAGTCTCTGAGCTATCTGCCTTACAATGTGATTCTCCCTATCTGATTTTTCATGCAAATAAGGTAGTTCTGCGTACCAAACCTGGGTTTTTACCTAAGGTGGTTTCTAACAAGAATATCAATCAAGAGATTGTTGTTCCATCGTTGTGCCCTAATCCTTCTTCAAAGAAGGAACGTCTTTTACATAATCTGGACGTAGTCCGTGCCTTGAAGTTTTACTTACAAGCTACTAAGGATTTTCGTCAAACATCTTTCCTGTTTGTCGTTTACTCTGGACAGAGGAGAGGTCAAAAAGCTTCGGCAACCTCTTTCCTTTTGGCTTCGGAGCGTAATAAGCCTAGCCTATGAGACTGCTGGACAGCAGCCCCCTGAAAGGATTACAGCTCATTCTACTAGAGCTGTGGCTTCCACCTGGGCCTTCAAAAATGAGGCCTCTGTTGAACAGATTTGCAAGGCTGCGACTTGGTCTTTGCTTCACACTTTTTCAAAATTTTACAAATTTGATACTTTTGCTTCTTCGGAGGCTTTGTTTGGGAGAAAGGTTCTTCAGGCAGTGGTTCCTTCCGCTTAATCCTGCCTTGTCCCTCCCATCATCCGTGTACTTTAGCTTTGGTATTGGTATCCCACAAGTAATGGATGATCCGTGGACTGGATACACTTAACAAGAGAAAACATAATTTATGCTTACCTGATAAATTTATTTCTCTTGTAGTGTATACAGTCCACGGCCCGCCCTGTCCTTTTAAGGCAGGTCTAAATTTTAATTAAACTACAGTCACCACTGCACCCTATGGTTTCTCCTTTCTCTGTTTTCGGTCGAATGACTGGATATGACAGTTAGGGGAGGAGCTATATAGCAGCTCTGCTGTGGGTGATCCTCTTGCAACTTCCTGTTGGGAAGGAGAATATCCCACAAGTAATGGATGATCCGTGGACTGGATACACTACAAGAGAAATAAATTTATCAGGTAAGCATAAATTATGTTTTTTCTATGGGACTTCCATAGCGTCTGTATTACGAGTTTGTCCTGGGAGGCCAAAAAGTGAGCGGTACACCCTCTACTTCCAAGATTCCTAACACATTTTAAAGTCAGTAGTTATGAGTTTTACACTACAACGCTGTAGCATAAAACTCATAACTAAAGTGCTAAAAAGTACACTAACACCCATAAACTACCTATTAACCCCTAAACCGAGGCCCTCCAGCATCGCAAACACTATAATAAAAATTTTAACCCCTAATCTGCCACTCCAGACATCGCCGCCAATAGAATAAACATATTAACCCCTAAACCGCCGCACTCCCGTCTCGCAAACACTAGTTAAATATTAACCCTAATCTGCCTCCCCTAACATCGCCGCCACCTACATTCTACTTATTAACCCCTAATCTGCCGCTCCGGACATTGCCGTCACCTACATTATATTTATTAACCCCTAATCTGCTGCCCCAACATCGCTGACACCTACGTTATATTTAGTAACCTCTAATCTCCTGCCCCAACGTTACCGCCGCCACTATTCGAAATTTATAAACCCCTAAACCTAAGTCTGACCCTAACACCCCTAACTTAAATACAATTTAAATAAATCTAAATAAAATTCCTATCATTAACTAAATAATTCCTATTTAAAACTAAATACTTACCTATAAAATAAACCCTAAGCTAGCTACAATATAACTAATAGTAACATTGTAGCTATCTTAGGGTTTATTTTTATTTTACATGCAAGTTTGTGTTTATTTTAACTAGGTAGAATAGTTATTAACTATTTAACTACCTAGCTAAAATAAATACAAATGTATCTGTAAAATAAAACCTAACCTATGTTACAATAACGCTACACTATAATTAAATCAATTCCCTACATTAAATACAAGTAAATAAATTAAATTAGCTAAATCACAAAAAAACACTAAATTACAGAAAATAAAAAACAAATTACAAGATCTTTAAACTAATTACACCTAATCTAAGAGCCCTATCAAAATAACACCCCCCCCCCCAAAAAAAACAACCTAGCCTAAACTACCAATAGCCCTTTAAAGGGCCTTTTGCGGGGTATTGCCCCAAAGAAATCGGCTCTTTTACCTGTAAAAAAAAATAATACAAACAACCCCCCAACAGTAAAACCCAATTCTATCAGCCAATCAGAAATAAGGTAGACAAATCCTATTGGCTGATGCAATAGGATTGAGCTGGCATTCTATTGGCTGTTCCAATCAGCCAATAGAATAGGAATTCAATCCTATTGGCTGATTGTATCAGCCAATAGGATTTTTTCTACCATAATTCTGATTGGCTGATAGAATTCTATCAGCCAATCGGAATCTAAGGGACACCATTTTGGATGACGTCACTTAAAGAGATATTAATTCCAAAGAAGACGTCGTTTGAAGAGGATGCTCCTCACCGGATTTCTTGAAGATGGAGCCGCTCCGCGTCGGAAGGATGAAGATGGAAGATGCCGTCTGGATGAAGACTTCTGCCCGTCTGGAGGACCACTTCTGCCGGCTTTGTTGAGGACATCTTGACGCTTAGACGAAGACTTCTCACGGTAAGTGAATCTTCAAGGGTTAGTGTTAGGATTTTTTAAGGGTGTATTGGGTGGGTTTATTTTTTAGGTTAGGGCTTTGGGCTGTACTAGAGCTAAATGCCCTTTTAAGGACAATGCCCTTTTCAGGGCAATGGGGAGCTTAGGTTTTTTTAGTTAGGCTTTTATTTGGGGGGGCTGGTTGTGTGGGTGGTGAGTTTTACTGTTGGGGTTGTTTGTATTTATTTATTTTTACAGATAAAAGAGCGGATTTCTTTGGGGCAATGCCCTGCAAAGGGCCCTTTTAAGGGCTATTGGTAGTTTAGGCTAGAATTTTTATTTTTATTTTGGGGGGGCTTTTTTTTTATTTTGATAGGGCTCTTAGATTAGGTGTAATTAGTTTAAAGATCTTGTAATTTGTTTTTTATTTTCTGTAATTTAGTGTTTTTGTTTTTTTGTGATTTAAGCTAATTTAATTTATTTAATTGTATTTAATTTAGGGAATTGATTTAATTGTAGTGTAGTGTTAGGTGTTATTGTAACATAGGTTAGGTTTTATTTTACAGGTAAATTTATATTTATTTTAGATAGGTAGTTATTAAATAGTTAATAACTATTTAATAACTATTCTACCTAGTTAAAATACATACAAACTTTCCTGTAAAATAAAAATAAACCCTAAGATAGCTACAATGTAACTATTAGTTATATTGTAGCTAGCTTATGGTTTATTTTATAGGTAAGTATTTAGTTTTAAATAGGAATAATTTAGTTAATGATAGTAATTTTATTTAGATTTATTTAAATTATATTTAAGTTAGGTGGTGTTAGGGTTAGACTTAGGTTTAGGGGTTAATAAATTTAGAATAGTGGTGGCGACGTTGGGGCCGGCAGATTAGGGGTTAATAAATGTAGGTAGGTTGTGGCGACATTGGGGGAGGGAGATTAGGGGTTAATAAGTATAATGTAGGTGTCGGCGATGTCGGGGGCGGCAGATAAGGGGTTAATAAGTGTAAGATTAGGGGTGTTTAGACTCAGGGGTTCATGTTAGGGTGTTAGGTGTAAACATAAAATGTGTTTCCCCATAGGAATCAATGGGGCTGCGTTACTGAGATTTATGCTGCTTTTTGGCAGGTGTTAGACTTTTTCTTAGCCGGCTCTCCCCATTGATGTCTATGGGGAAATCGTGCACAAGCACATACGACCAGCTCACCGCTGACTTAAGCAGCGCTGGTATTGGAGTGTAGTGTGGAGAAAAATTTTGCTCTACGCTCACTTCTTGCCTTTTGACGCCGGGTTTGTAAAAACTCGTAATACCAGCGCTGTAGGAAAGTGAGCAGTGAGAAAAAACTGCACGTTAGCACCGCACAGCTCATAACGCAAAACTCGTAATCTGGCCGAGTTTTTTGAGTACATTCTATTTACTGTGTTATTTATTGATCACTGTTAGTTCCATATATGTGTACTCGTGATTTCTATTTGCGTTAAGTGGGGCGGGCTCTATTTTGTGTGTGTGTTTTGGATCACCTTAGGTATTTACTTTAAGGGACAGTCCAATTGAATTTAAACTTTCATGATTCATATAAGGCATGCAATTTTAAACAACTTTCCAATTTACTTTTATCATCCAATTTACTTTGTTCTCTTGCTATTTGCTGAATGCTAAACCTAAGTAGGCTCATATGTTTATTTCTAAGACCTTGAAGTACGCCTCTTATCTCAGTGCATTTTGACTGTTTTCAAAGCTAGACAGCGCTAGTTCATGTGCCATATAAATAACACTATGCTTATTCCTGTGTAGTTATTTATGAGTCAGCACTGATTGGCTGAAATAAAAGTCTGTCAAAAGAACTGAAATAAGGGGGCAGTCTGCAGAGGCTTACAGAGGTAAAAGAATATTAATATAACAGTGATGGTTAGGCAAAACTGGGGAATGAGTAATAAAGGGATTATCTATCTTTATAAACAATAAAAATTCTGGAGTAGACTGTCCCTTTAAGAATGTCCGACGGAGGATAAGCCAGTGCATAAGCTGGACATCCATTTTCAGGCCCAAGTTGGGGGCTCCTGACACCTTTCCTGTTCCCTCAATGGTATTGAATATCATCACCAAGCAATGGAATAAACCTGATATACCGATTACTCCATCTGCAACATTTAAGAAGCTTTTTCCTGTCCGTGAGGCAAATTTGGAGTTCTGGGGTACCATACAAAAGGTAGATGGAGCTATAGCTACTTTAACTAAAGGAATCACTATTCCTCTGCAGGACACTACATTCTTCAAAGATCCCATGGACAGGATACTTGAAGGTTTTCTCAGGAAGGCTTTTCCTACCAGGGGGTCTGCTCTTTCAACCTGCAGTGAGTATTGCTACTGTGGTGGGAGCTGCAGCCTTTTGGTGTGACTCCCTTTCTGATTTGATATTGGTGCAATCTCCTTTGGAGGAGATTCAAGATTGTTTTCAGGTGTTTAAAAACAGCCAACTCCATTTGCAATGCAATTATTCAAATTGTTCGCATTAATGCCAAGAATACAGGTTTGGCAATTCTGGCTAGTTGGGCGTTGTGGCTCATGTCTTGGTCAGCAGATATGGTTTCCAAATCAAGATTACTGACCTTGGCATTTTAAGGAAAAACCTTATTCGGCCCAGGCTTAGATTCTATTATGTCCACAGTGACTTACAGATAGGGAGCTTTCCGGCCTCAGGACAAAAAATCTAGGTCACAGGGAAAATCTGGGGGACGTTTTCGTTCCTTTCTCCAGAATAAGACGCAGAGAACTTAATCTTCCCAGAAGAATGAATCCTAAAAGAATACCTGAAGATCAAATCCATTTTGGAACAAATGTAAGCATCTCAAAAAGTCCTCTTACTCCAAAACCATATGAAGATGCGGCCCCCCATCTGTGTTGCGTTTCTGGTAGGGGGCAGACTAGGCCTGTTTCAAGAGGATTTGGCTCAGTCTGTTCCCTTGGGTTCTTGAGATAATTTCTCAGCGGTTCAGGATAGGATTTCAATCTCTGCCTCCAAGAGGGAGGTTTATTCAGTCTCATGTTTCCAGAAGACCAGTCTGTTTTTCCTGGTTCCGGTTTAATTGTTTACCGACCCATGCGGTTGTTTTAACAGGCAACGTTTTTGCCGTTTTCTTTATTTGCATTATGTCCACCGGGACTGCCTCTGTACAAAGAGAGGCGGTTTCCTTCTGAGGCGGCAGTCAGAAGCGCGCACTTTCTAGCGCATCCTGTTTAGGAGCTTCCGGAGAGGTGACACGTGCTGTTACCAACTCCGGTATCGGATAGCTCTGACTTTGGTTTAAGAGCTCCGGAGTAGTCCAGAACTGTAAGGACACATTGCCACTCGGGTTTCCTGTATATTACAACGGCTAAGAATCTGGTCTTCTGGGGCAGGTAGGCATCTCAGCAGTTTTGTTGAGGTGTAGAGTGTGCCTATAAAGGGGGTATATATTTTTTGCATGATAATTAAATAAATAAACCTTGTTTTGAAATAAATTTGATTTAAAGTGAAGGTAAAGTCAAACGTTCTATTAGAAACAATTATAGATATGAAGGCAAATAAATATAAGTTTCATTCATCAATATTTGCAAAAACATATATTAGCTGAGATATCTAATTTTATTGTCCTGTAATCGGCATTCCGAAAAACAACCCGTACACTTTTTTTCTTCTTCTAAAGAACGATCACGTGGTTGAGCTATCCAATTGACTCTTTGGCTGTTAGGCGGCCGTCATATTTCGTCACCAACATATGGGTCTGCATGCGTAACATTTTCTCCTCAATTTCCAAGCGCTCGCGTCCTCGTTTCGCGCATGCACACTATAAACTTTCTGTTGTAGTCATAGTAGGAGCTGCCGAGGAACTCAACGGCAACAAATCGGAAACATTTGTGGGACCGCTCTATACGTCACAGTATCTTAAACCCGGAAATGGAGGATGGGAGGAGAATCTGCAGGGAACGGTAGGAAAAGTAAAGTTATAAATAGAACAAAATAAATAATTATTAAAAACAAACCTAGCGACTGGATTTGGGTTAGTAAAAGGAACATAAAAATGATTGATGGTGAAAAAAACTTTACCTTCACTTTAAGCCTTAAAGAGACAGTATCAATTGCGAGTTAAAAATATATAATTTTTTATTTTTTTTGGCTTATTGTTGCATTATGGAACTTAGAGGCCTTGCTAGCTGTTACATGCAAACTTTGTAACCAAGTAGAACCCCCTCTACCTTTTTTATTTTTTATGTTTTGAAAGAACTTTATTTTATAAGGATAAATTTATTTTTATTTTTTTGTTCTGAGCCACCATCCTCCAAGGCTGATGCTGTTCAGGTTTTTCCTGTATCAGAATTACCGCAGCTTTCGCCTCAAGCGTTCCAATCACTATCGTCACCACATGCAGTGCTCTGCGGTTCCTCTCACATTGCCGCCCAGGTATCCTCTGCAGTTTCTGAGGCGTTGTCTGCTTTTCCCATGTTTCTGGGGAACTGAAAGAGTAAATTTAAAGATTCAGTTAAGGTTTCTGATCCGGTTGTGGCTATCCAGGCTGTTCCTTCTCAGAGGTCTGAGGAGGAAGGCACATCTGTAGCATCTGAGGGTGAAATCTCTGACTCAGACAGTATAATTACTTCTCCTGATGCTGAAATTGTATCCTTCAGGTTTAAGCCAGAACACCTCCGTATGTGGCTAAAGGAGGTTTTGGCTACCTTGGACGACTCTTATATGACTATCGTAGTCAATCCTAAGAAATCTAGTAAGTTAAATAAATACTTTGATGTTCCCTCTGAGGTGGAGGTATTCCCTGTACCAGACCATGCTACAGAGATTATTGCTCAGGGGTGGGAGAGGCCTTGAATTTCCTTTTCTCCATCTCCAATTTTCAAGAAAATGTTTCCAATAGCTGACTCCATTAAGAAGTCTGGGCAGACGGTTCCTAAGGTGGATGGAGTGATCTCCACTTTGGCCAAGAGAACCACTATTCCCATAGAGGATAGCTGTTCTTTTAAGGATCCAATGGACAAGAAGCTAAAAAAGATGTTTATTCATCAGGGTCTCCAATGGCAACCCGCAGTGTGTATTGCCACTGTCTTTAGTCTTTAGGACAGGAGTAAGGCTCTTAAGTTAGCCAATTTCTTTTTCACGGATACCTCCTTACAAGTAATTAAGTTGGGAGCAAAAATATCTGGTTTTGCTGTACTAGCTCGCAGAGCTTTATGGTTGATATCCTGGTCTGCGGATGTTTCATCTAAATCCAAGCTTTTGGCGATCCCTTACAATAAGACCTTTTCTTTCATGTAATTAGCAAGAGTCCATGAGCTAGTGACGTATGGGATATACATTCCTACCAGGAGGGGCAAAGTTTCCCAAACCTTAAAATGCCTATAAATACACCCCTCACCACACCCACAAATCAGTTTTACAAACTTTGCCTCCTATGGAGGTGGTGAAGTAAGTTTGTGCTAGATTCTACGTTGATATGCGCTCCGCAGCAGGTTGGAGCCCGGTTTTCCTCTCAGCGTGCAGTGAATGTCAGAGGGATGTGAGGAGAGTATTGCCTATTTGAATGCAATGATCTCCTTCTACGGGGTCTATTTCATAGGTTCTCTGTTATCGGTCGTAGAGATTCATCTCTTACCTCCCTTTTTAGATCGACGATATACTCTTATATATATATATACCATTACCTCTGCTGATTTTCGTTTCAGTACTGGTTTTTCTTTCTACAACATGTAGATGAGTGTCCTGGGGTAAGTAAGTCTTATTTTCTGTGACACTCTAAGCTATGGTTGGGCACTTTTTTATAAAGTTCTAAATATATGTATTCAAACATTTATTTGCCTTGACTCAGGATGTTCAACATTCCTTATTTTCAGACAGTCAGTTTCATATTTGGGATAATGCATTTGAATCAATCATTTTTTCTTACCTTAAAAAATTTGACTTTTTCCCTGTGGGCTGTTAGGCTCGCGGGGGCTGAAAATGCTTCATTTTATTGCGTCATTCTTGGCGCGGACTTTTTTGGCGCAAAATTTTTTTCTGTTTCCGGCGTCATACGTGTTGCCGGAAGTTGCGTCATTTTTGACGTTCTTTTGCGTCAAAAGTGTCGGCGTTCCGGATGTGGCGTCATTTTTGGCGCCAAATAATGTGGGCGTCTTATTTGGCGCTAAAAAAATATGGGCGTCACTTTTGTCTCCACATTATTTAAGTCTCATTATTTATTGCTTCTGGTTGCTAGAAGCTTGTTCACTGGCATTTTTTTCCCATTCCTGAAACTGTCATTTAAGGAATTTGATCAATTTTGCTTTATATGTTGTTTTTTCTATTACATATTGCAAGATGTTCCACGTTGCAACTGAGTCAGAAGATACTTCAGGAAAATCGCTGCCCGGTGCTGGAGCTACCAAAGCTATCACTTTTGGTATCTGTTCCTTCAGCTGTTGTTTGTATTAAATATTATGACAAACTTGTTAATGCAGATAAAATTTCCTTTAGTACTGTTACATTACCTGTTGCTGTTCCGTCAACATCTAATACTCAGAGTGTTCCTGATAACATAAGAGATTTTGTTTCTAAATCCATTAAGAAGGCTATGTCTGTTATTTCTCCTTCTAGTATACATAAAAGTCTTTTAAAACTTCTCTTTTTTTCAGATGAATTTTTAAATGAACATCATCATTCTGATACTGATAATGGTTCTTCTGGTTCAGAGGTTTCTGTCTCAGAGGTTGATGCTGATAAATCT
Source organism: Bombina bombina (assembly GCF_027579735.1). Lineage (NCBI taxonomy): Eukaryota > Metazoa > Chordata > Amphibia > Anura > Bombinatoridae > Bombina > Bombina bombina. The sequence goes on from NC_069504.1 coordinate 597,143,729, forward strand.
TTGTATTTGTTCAAGATGGAATTTATTCATTCTTTATTTAAAGAAGTATTAATTGCATTAGAAATAGAGGATTCTGGTCCTCTTGATACTAAAACTAAACGTTTAAATAAGGTTTTTAAATCTCCTGTAGTTATTCCAGAAGTGTTTCCTGTCCCTGATGCTATTTCTGAAGTAATTTCCAGGGAATGGAATAATTTGGGTAATTCATTTACTCCTTTTAAAACGTTTTAAGCAATTTTATCCTGTGCCATCTGACAGATTAGAGTTTGGGACAAAATCCCTAAGGTTAATGGGGCTGTCTCTACTCCTGCTATATTTTTAGCGGATGTTGCTGCAGCTTCAACTTTTTGGTTAGAAGCTTTAGCGCAACAAGTAACAGATCATAATTCTCATAGCATTATTATTCTTCTATAACATGCTAATTATTTTATTTGTGATGCCATCTTTGATATCATTAGAGTTGATGTCAGGTATATGTCTCTAACTATTTTAGCTAGAAGAGCTTTATGGCTTAAAACTTGGAATGCTGATATGTCTTCTAAGTCAACTTTGCTATCCCTTTCTTTCCAGGGTAATAAATTATTCGGTTCTCAGTTGGATTCTTTTATCTCAACTGTTACTGGAAGGAAGGGAACCTTTTTTACCACAGGATAAAAAATCTAAGGTAAATTTAGGTCTAATAATCGTTTTCGTTCCTTTCATCACAACAAGGAACAAAAGCCTGATCCTTCATCCTCAGGAGCGGTATCAGTTTGGAAACCATCTTCACTTTGGAATATATCCAAGCCTTATAGAAACCCAAAGCCAGCTCCTAAGTCCCCATTGAAGGTGCAGCCCTCATTCCAGCTCAGCTGGTATGGGGCAGTTTACGTTTTGTTCAAAGAAATTTGGATCAATTCCGTTCACAATCTCTGGTTTCAGAACATTGTTTCAGAAGGGTACAGAATTGGCTTCAAGTTAAGGCCTCCTGCAAAGAGATTTTTTTCTTTCCCGTGTCCCAGTAAACCCAGCAAAGGCTCAAGCATTTCTGAAATGTGTTTCAGATCTAGAGTTGGCTGGAGTAATTATGCCAGTTCCAGTTCTGGAACAGGGGCTGGGGTTTTATTCTATCTCTTCATTGTACCAAAGAAGGTCAATTCCTTCAGACCAGTTCCGGATCTATCAATATTGAATCGTTATGTAAGGATACCAACATTCAAGATGGTAACTGTAAGGACTATCCTGCCTTTTGTTCAGCAAGGGCATTATATGTCTACAATAGATTTACAGGATGCATATCTGCATATTCCGATTCATCCAGATCACTTTTAGTTTCTGAGATTCTCTTTTCTAGACAAGCATTACCAGTTTTGTGGCTCTACCGTTTGGCCTAGCATCAGCTCCAAGAATTTTTACAAAGGTTCTCGGTGCCCTTCTGTCTGTAATCAGAGAACAGGGTATTGGTATTTCCTTATTTGGACGATATCTTGGTACTTGCTCAGTCTTCACATTTAGCAGAATCTCATACGAATCGACTTGTGTTGTTTCTTCAAGATCATGGTTGGAGGATCAATTTACCAAAAAGTTCATTGATTCCTCAGACAAGGGTAACCTTTTTAGGTTTCCAGATAGATTCAGTGTCTATGACTCTGTCTTTGTCAGACAAGAGAAGTCTAACATTGATATCAGCTTGTCAAAACCTTCAGTCACAATCATTCCCTTTGGTAGCCTTATGCATGGAAATTTTAGGTCTTATGACTGCTGCATCGGACGCGATCTCCTTTGCTCATTTTCACATGCGACCTCTTCAGCTCTGTATGCTGAACCAATGGTGCAGGGATTACACAAAGATATCTCAATTAATATCTTTAAAACCGATTGTACGACACTCTCTGACGTGGTGGACAGATCACCATCGTTTAGTTCAGGGGGCTTCTTTTGTTCTTCCGACCTGGACTGTAATTTCAACAGATGCAAGTCTTACAGGTTGGGGAGCTGTGTGGGGGTCTCTGACGGCACAAGGGGTTTGGGAATCTCAGGAGGTGAGATTACCGATCAATATTTTGGAACTCCGTGCAATTTTCAGAGCTCTTCAGTCTTGGCCTCTTCTGAAGAGAGAATCGTTCATTTGTTTTCAGACAGACAATGTCACAACTGTGGCATACATCAATCATCAAGGAGGGACTCACAGTCCTCTGGCTATGAAAGAAGTATCTCAAATTCTGGTTTGGGCGGAATCCAGCTCCTGTCTAATCTCTGCGGTTCATTTCCCAGGTATAGACAATTGGGAAGCGGATTATCTCAGTCGCCAAACGTTTTATCCGGGCGAATGGTCTCTTCACCCAGAGGTATTTCTTCAGATTGTTCAAATGTGGGAACTTCCAGAAATAGATCTGATGGCTTCTCATCTAAACAAGAAACTTCCCAGGTATCTGTTCAGATCCCGGGATCCTCAGGCGGAGGCAGTGAATGCATTATCACTTCCTTGGAAGTATCATCCTGCCTATATCTCTCCGCCTCTAGTTCTTCTTCCAAGAGTAATCTCCAAGATTCTGAAGGAATGCTCGTTCTGCTGGTAGCTCCAGCATGGACGGATCTTTTTCGGATGGCCTCTTGCCAACCGTGGGCTCTTCCGTTAAGACCAGACCTTCTGTCGCAAGGTCCTTTTTTCCATCAGGATCTCAAATCTTTAAATTTAAGGGTATGGAGATTGAACGCTTGATTCTTGGTCAAAGAGGTTTCTCTGACTCTGTGATTAATACTATGTTACAGGCTCGTAAATCTGTATCTAGAGAGATATATTATAGAGTCTGGAAGACTTATATTTCTTGGTGTCTTCTCATCATTTTTCCTGGCATTCTTTTAGAATTACGAGAATTTTTACAGTTTCTTCAGGATGGTTTAGATAAAGGTTTGTCCGCAAGTTCCTTGACAGGACAAATCTCTGCCCTTTCTGTTCTTTTTCACAGAAAGATTGCTAATCTTCCTGATATTCATTGTTTTGTACAAGACTTGGTTCGTATAAAACCTGTCATTCAGTCAATTTCTCCTCCTTGGAGTTTGAATTTGGTTCTGGGGGCTCTTCTAGCTCCTCCTTTTGAACCCATGCATTCATTGGACATTAAACTTCTTTCTTGGAAAGTTTTGTTTCTTTTGGCCATCTCTTCTGCCAGAAGAGTCTCTGAATTATCTGCTCTTTCTTGTGAGTCTCCTTTTCTGATTTTTCATCAGGATAAGGTGGTGTTGCGAACTTCTTTTGAATTTTTACCTAAGGTTGTGTATTCTAACAACATTAGTAGAGAAATTATGGTTCCTTCATTATGTCCTAATCCTAAGAATTCTAAGGAGAAATCATTGCATTCTTTGGATGTTGTTAGAGCTTTGAAATATTATTTTGAAGCTACTAAGTCTTTCCGAAAGACTTCTAGTCTATTTTTCATCTTTTCTGGTTCTAGAAAAGGCTAGAAAGCTTCTGCCATTTCTTTGGCATCTTGGTTGAAATCTTTAATTCATCATGCCTATGTCGAGTCGGGTAAAACTCCGCCTCAAAGGATTACAGCTCATTCTACTAGGTCAGTTTCTACTTCCTGGGCGTTTAGGAATGAAGCTTCGGTTGTTCAGATTTGCAAAGCAGCAACTTGGTTCCTCTTTGCATACTTTTACTAAATTCTACCATTTTGATGTGTTTTCTTCTTCTGAAGCAGTTTTTGGTAGAAAAGTACTTCAGGCAGCGGTTTCAGTTTGAATCTTCTGCTTATGTTTTCTTTAAACTTTATTTTGGGTGTGGATTATTTTCAGCAGGAATTGGCTGTCTTTATTTTATCCCTCCCTCTCTAGTGACTCTTGCGTGGAAAGATCCACATCTTGGGTAGTCATTATCCCATACGTCACTAGCTCATGGACTCTTGCTAATTACATGAAAGAAAACATAATTTATGTAAGAACTTACCTGATAAATTCATTTCTTTCATATTAGCAAGAGTCCATGAGGCCCACCCTTTTTTGTGGTGGTTATGATTTTTTTGTATAAAGCACAATTATTCCAATTCTTTTATTTTTTATGCTTTCGCACTTTTTTCTTATCACCCCACTTCTTGGCTATTCGTTAAACTGATTTGTGGGTGTGGTGAGGGGTGTATTTATAGGCATTTTAAGGTTTGGGAAACTTTGCCCCTCCTGGTAGGAATGTATATCCCATACGTCACTAGCTCATGGACTCTTGCTAATATGAAAGAAATGAATTTATCAGGTAAGTTCTTACATAAATTTATGTTTTTTTGGACCGGGCCTGGCTGAAGTAATTTCAGGTGGAAAAGGGATCTTTTCTGTCACAAGATAAGAATAGACAGAGAAGACGTCAGAGTAATTTTTGTTCCTTTCGTAACTTCAGAGGTAATACTTCCCCTCCCTCTTCCAAGCAGGAACAGTCCAAGCCTTCTTGGAAACCCAATCAGTCTTGAAACAAGGGGAAGCGATCAAAGAAACCCGCAGCTGATTTTAAGTCAGCAGGGTTTGCCCCCGGTTTGGGATCGGATCCATTGGGGGCAGACTTACTAATTTTGCTCAAGTTTGGATACGGGATGTCCCAGATCCATGGGCAGTGGACATTGTATCCCGGGGTTACAAGCTAGAATTCAGGACTTTTCCTCCCATGGGGTAGGTTCCTCCTCTCAAGATTATCTGTAGACCAGATTAAAGGAGAGGCATTCTTAAAATGTAAACAAAGGAGAAAAAGAGAGGCACCAACCATAAAACAGTATCGTTGGAAGATACACAGGTAGCTCACAACACCTCCCCCCGTGATGGAAATACTCACAGGCGATGCGGCACACGTTCAGTGCCTAAATCCGCAGATCGGGACTATTAGGAGTCGCCCGACAGACACGCCCAGGAGCCGGTGCACGTTGATCTCCAAATCTCCGATCACAGGTGAGTGGTTCTGTAGAGCTCCGATCACCCGTATAGCACTGGAAGTAATAGTGACTGGTGTCGGGTAGATGAGACGCTGTAGTTCCAACTTGAATATATGTAGCAAAGGTGTGATAAAATCACAAGGCAGCAAGGTATAAATAAAATGGGTGATTTATTGTTAAAAACAAAACAGCAACGCGTTTCTCGGCTGAATGGCCGTTTCATCAGGCTGTGCTTTACAAGACATTTGCTCACCTTAAATACCTTACATACACCTGTCTTATTGGGCGGTCTTACAGGAAGTTCCTGTCTCAATCGTATGGGTTAACTATTTCATGACCAGCTATCATTTCATTGAGAAACAATTGTCTAAGTTCCAAAACATATCACTATTGCCATATATAACAATCATAAACATCCATAATAGGATATACAGGGGTACAATCTGATACCATACAATGATGATAAAATATCTACTCATAAATAGAAGACAATGGTAACATCTAAAAATTCATGTACTTAAATACATACTCAAAATAAATAATCATATTAGTAACCATGATGAATATTTACAAGGATAATTCTAAAAACCTAAAAAAAATATATATAAAATATAAAAACAAATGTAATATAACACATCATTCAAAATATAACATTATAGATGGATAAGAACATTTGATATATTGGAACTCATTCTCAACTAATCAATTGCAAATGGGGTTTAAAATAATTATGAAGTACCCCTAATTTATCTTGATACTATAGTGATGTTAAAATATATATATGATATATAATAGTGCTAATGGCATATATATATAATTGATATGACAGTGATAAACAATAAACAAAAAACAAGTATCACAGGTGATCCTAATTGGTGACCAAAATAGAATATCCCTTTATAAGGATTATCCTGTGGTGATATCACAGCTGGAATTGTACAGGAATTATAGGATCAAAAGCGGGGGATTATATGTAATATAAATGTTGAGGGAGATCCACTGGACACAGATTTCATTTCAAAAGGCTGCAAGGTCTATATTCAGGTTTAGACCATTAGGATGAATGCTCCTAAGTGTGTGTATCCAGTAGGTCTCCCTCTGCCTAAGTCTGGACAATCTATTATACAGATGTGATACTGGAATATGTTCTATAGGACAAATACTAAAGCAATCAGTATTGCCATTATGTGATTGATTACAATGTCTGGGGACACTGATTCCTGTAATTATTTTTCATATTTCTTACATGCTCTGGCCATCTGATACTTAGTCGTCTGCAGGTCCTGCCGACGTACTGGACTCCACATACGCAGGACAGCAGATATATTACATATCTTGAGGCACATGAGATATGACCAATTATAGAGAAATGTTTCCCCGTTAAATTTGTTTTGAATGTCGTTTGTTGATGTGTGATCTTAACACAGAGTTTGTGTGCAAGGATAGGAGATGCAAACTCTGTGTTAAGATCACACATCAACAAACGACATTCAAATCAAATTTTACGGGGAAACATTTCTCTATAATTGGTCATATCTCATTTGCCTCCAGATATGTAATATATCTGCTGTCCTGCGTATGTGGAGTCCAGTACGTCGGCAGGACCTGCAGACGACTAAGTATCAGGTGGTCAGAGCATGTAAGAAATATGAAAAATAATTACAGGAATCAGTGTCCCCAGACATTTGTAATCAATCACATAATGGCAATACTGATTGCTTTAGTATTTGTCCTATAGAACATATTCCAGTATCGCATCTGTATAATTGTCCAGATTTAGGCAGAGGGAGACCTACTGGATACACACACTTAGGAGCCTTCATCCTAATGGTCTAAACCTGAATATAGACCTGGCAGCCTTTTGAAATGAAATCTGTGTCCAGTGGATCTCCCTCAACAACATTTATATTACATATAATCCCCCGCTTTTGATCCTATAATTCCTGTACAATTCCAGCTGTGATATCACCACAGGATAATCCTTATAAAGGGATATTCTATTTTGGTCACCAATTAGGATCACCTGTGATACTTGTGTTTTGTTTATTGTTTATCACTGTCATATCAAATATATATATATATATATATATATATATATATATATATATATATATATATATATATATATATATATATATATATATATATATATATACCATTAGCACTGTTTTATAGATCATACATATACCTTATATATATATATATATATATATATATATATATATATATATATACCTTATATATATTAACATCACTATAGTATCAAGATAAGTTAGGGGTACTTCATCATTACTTTAAACCCCATTTGCAATTGATTAGTTGAGAATGAGTTCCAATATATCAAATGTTCTTATCCATCTATAATGTTATATTTTGAATGATGTGTTATATTACATTTGTTTTTATATTTTGTTAGGTTTTTAGAATTATCCTTGTAAATATTCATCATGGTTACTAATATGATTATTTTTTTTGAGTATGTATTTAAGTACATGAATTTTTAGATGTTACCATTGTCCTCTATTTATGAGTAGATATTTTACCATCATTGTATGTTATTAGATTGTACCCCTGTATATCCTATTATGGATGTTTATGATAGTTATATATGGCAATAGTGATATGTTTTGGAACTTAGACAATTGTTTCCCAATGAAATGATAGCTGGTCATGAAATAGTTAACCCGTACGATTGAGACAGGAACTTCCTGTAAGACCGCCCAATAAGACAGGTGTATGTAAGGTATTTAAGGTGAGCAAATGTCTTGTAAAGCTCAGCCTGATGAAACAGCCATTCAGACGAGAAACGCGTTGCTGTTTTGTTTTTAACAATAAATCGCCCATTTTATTTATACCTTGCTGCCTTGTGATTTTATCACACCTTTGCTACATATATTCAAGTTGGAACTACAGCGTCTCATCTACCTGACACCAGTCACTATTACTTCCAGTGCTATACGGGTGATCGGAGCTCTACAGAACCACTCGCCTGTGATTGGAGATTTGGAGATCACGTGTACCGGCTCCTGGGCGTGTCTGTCGGGCGACTCCTAAAAGTCCCGATCTGCGGATTTAGCCACCGAACGTGTGCCGCATCGCTTGTGAGTATTTCCATCACGGGGGGAGGTGTTGTGAGCTACCGGTGTATCTTCCAACGATACTGTTTTATGGTTGGCGCCTCTCTTTTTCTCATTTTGTTTACAGCCAAGTATCCATCTGGATCACTTCTGGGAGTGCAGCTGTGACTCGACGTTTATGATTTGCAGTTCATTATTTAGCACCAGCGCACCTTTGGGGACTTTCTGATCCTTTTTATTCTTAAAATGTGTTCAGGATCTTTCCGATCTGGGAGTGATAGTTCCAGTTCCGATTCAGGAACAGGGTCTGGGGTTCTATTCCAATCTGTTTCATTCTTCCCTTGGTACAAGAGGGTCAGTTCATGACGACCATAAACCTAAAGGATGCCTACCTTCATGTTCCCATTCACAGGGATCATCACAAATTTCTAAAATTCACATTTTTGGACAATTATTTTCAGTTTGTAGCTTTGCTGTTTGGCCTTGCCACAGCCCCCATAATTTTCTCAGAGTGTCTGGGGCCTCTATTGACAGTAATCTGGTCTTGGGGCATTGCAGTGACACCCTACCTGGACGACATTCTGGTTCTGGCGCCATATTTTCTTCATACAAACTCTTATACAGAGATCTTGTTTTCTTTTCTTCATTCTCACAGATGGAAAGTGAATCTGGGAATTAGTTCCCTTGTTCCAGCTACAAAGGTTGTGTACCATAATGAATAAACCATAATGGATTCCCTATCGATGAGGATTTTTCTGACAGAGGTCTGAAAGTACAAGATTTTCGATTCTCGTCTTGCCCTTCAGTCCTCGCTTCGGCCGTCAGTGGCTCAATGTATGGAGGTATTTGGTCTGATGGTAGCTTCCATGTACATCATTCCAATTGCTCGGTTCCATCTCAGAGCTCTGCAATTGTGCATGCTAGGGCAATGGATCAGGGATTATGCGGATCAGTCCCATCGAATAAATCTGGATCAGGCGACAAGAGAATCTCTTCCGTGGTGGCTGTCTCAGGAACATCTCTGTCAAGGTCTCTGGACTCGGGAAGAGTCGGCTCTTCCCATAAATATCCTAGAGCTGAGAACATTCTTCAATGCTCTTCTGGCTTGGCCTCAGTTGTCTTTAGCCCGGTTTATCAGGTTCCAGTTGGACAACATAACCTCAGTGGCTTACATCAACCACCAGGGAGGAACTCGGAGTTCCTTGGCCATGAAAGAGGTGGCTCAAATTATTCAGTGGGCGGAGACCCACATCTGTTGTCTATCCGCGATCCACATTCCAGGAGTGAACAATTGGGAAGTGGATTTTCTGATCAGACAGACTTTTCATCCGAATGAGTGGGAACTCCTTCCGGAGGTGTTCATCTTAACCCTCAAGTGGGGATTACCAGAGCTGGATTTAATGGCGTTTTGGCAGAATGCCGAGGGATCCGCAGGCCGCTCTGATAGATGCTCTAGTGGTCCCCTGGATTTTCAGTCTGGCATACCCGTTTCCTCCGTTCGTTCTCCTTCCGCGAGTCATTGCTCGTATCTAGCAGGAGAGGGTATCTGTGATTCTCATAGTACTGCCGTGGCCTCACAGGATCTGGTATGCAGACCTAGTGGCTATGTCATCTCTTCCACCTTGGAGGAAGGACCTTTTTACTTCAGGGTTCCTTCCTTCATCCAAATCTCGTTTCTCTGAAGCTGACTGCTTGGAGATTGAACACTTAATTTTGTCTGAGCGTGGGCTTTCCAAGTCAGTCATTGAGACTAGAAAGTTTTACCATAAGATATGGCGTAAATATCTATATTGGTGTGAATCAAGAGGTTTCTCTTGTAGTAGGGTCAGGATTTCTAGGATTCTGTATTTTCTCCAGGAGGTTCTGGAGAAGGGTTTGGCAGCAAGTACTCTGCATTTTCTGTTTTTGTTGCATAAGCGTTTGGTGCATGTGCCAGACGTGCAATCTTTTTGTCAGGCATTGGTCAGAATCAGGCCTGTGTTTAAACCTGTTACTCCTCCATGGAGTCTTAACTTTGTTCTTAAGGTTTTACAGCAGGCTCTTTTTGAGCCTATGCATTCCTTAGATATTAAGAGGTTATCTTGGAAGGTTTTGTTTCTTGTTGCTTTTTCTTCTGCTTGAGGAGTTTCAGAACTCTTAGCGCTGCATTGTGATTCCCCTTATCTTTCATGCTGATAAGGTGGTTCTTCAAACTGTTAGGTTTCCTTCCTAAAGTTATTTCGGACAGGAATTTTAATCAGGGAATCGTTCCTTTTCTATGTCCTAATCCTTCTTCTCATAAGGAACGTTTGTTACAAAACTTAGATGTTGTGCGTGCTTTGAAATTGCAGGCGACTTGGGATTTTCGCCAGTCTTCTGCATTGTTTGTTTTTCTGGGAAACGCAAGGGTCAGATAGCTATGGCTACTTCTCTTTCTCTTTGGCTGAGGAGTTTAATTACTTTGGCTTATGAGACTACTGGATAGCAACCTCCTGAGAGACTCGCAGCTCATTCCACTAGGGCTGTCTCTTCTTCTTGGGCTTTCAATAATGAAGCTTCTGTGGAACAGATTTGCAAGACTGCAACTTGGTCCTCTCTGCATACTTTTTCCAAATTTGATTCTTATGCCTCGGCTGAGGCTTCTTTTGTGAGAAAGGTTCTTGAAGCGTTGCTGCCTTCTGTTTAGGTTACCTGTCTTGTCCCTCCCTAATCATCGTGTCCTCTAGCTTGGGTATTGGTTCCCACTAGTAATTGATGATGTCGTGGACTCACTATATCCGGAAATAAATTTATCAGGTAAGCATAAATTATGTTTCCCCCCCTAATAAATCAACTCCAAACAGCTTGTCAGAATCTTCAGTGACTTCCTTTTCCATCTGTGGCACAGTTCATAGAGGTAGTGTACCTTATTGTGGAGGTGTCAGATTCTGTTTCATTTGCTACCTCTAAACTGTTAATGCTCAACAGTGTAATGGAGACCACTCATATCTGTCTCAGAGGATAAGCCTAGATCCATTCACTAGATCATCTCTCTCGGTGGATGTCATCTGGCCCAGTGTCTCAGTTTTCTCTGTCCATCATGGGAGATAATTACCACAGACGCAAGCCTGTCTGTATGGGGGGGCCGTTTGGGGCATTCAGAGTTCTCAATCATGATATCTTCAATCAGTTCTTGGACCGTTGGATCTCTAGAGAGAGATCTCATGGCTTCTCACCTGAACAACAAGCTGCCAAGTTACGGCTCAAGATGTTTGGCCCACAGGCGGAACTAACCAATGACGTAACGGCTGCTTGGTGATATTGGCTGCTTTATCGTTTTTCTCTGATAGTTCTTCCATGGGTAATTGCGCAGATCAAGCAGGAGAATGTTTCAGCAATCCTCAAAGCTCCTGCGGTGCCATGCAGAACCTGGTACGCAGCTCTGGTATGGATGTCCAGTGTTCTTCAGTGGCGTCTTTCTCAGAGGCCAGACCTTCTATCTCAAGGACTGTTCTTTTATCAAAATTTGCAGTCTCTCAACCTTACTAATTATAGATTGAACAGTTGATTCTTTCTCAGAGTCTTCTCTGAGTCTGTTATTGACTCTCCCCTTTAGGCTTGTAAACCTGTCACCAGATGTATCTATCATAAGATGTGGAAGGTTTACTTATCCTGGTGTTTTGAACAGGGTTACTGCTGCCATTCATGAGAATCCCACAGATTTTACAGTTCCTTTAGGAGGACCTAGATAAGGGTTTATCGGCTAGTTCTATTAAGGTCCAGATTTCGGCTCCTTCGGTTTTATTACACAGGAAATTGGCTTGGTTGCCATATATTCAGCCTTTTGTTATCAAGCCTATTGCTCCTCCATGGAGCCTTAATTTGGTTCTTAGTTTTGCAAAAACATCCTTTTGAACTTATGCAGTCTTTGGATGTAAAGTTATTATCCTGGAAAGTGTCTTTGCTGGCTATCCAGCTCGTAGTGTGTCCGAGCTTTCTGCTCTTGCTTGTGATCTGCCATATTTACTGTTCCATCTGAATAAGTTAGTGTTGAGAACTAAATCAGGGTTTCTCACAAAGGTGGTGAGAATTGTTGTCCCTTAATTGTGTCCCAACCCTAGTTCTTCTAAGGAGAGGCTATTGCACAATTTAGATGTTGTTAGGGCATTAAATTTCTATCTTCATTTGACCAAAGATTTTCGTCAATCTACTAGTTTGTTCTCTTTTTCTGGCAAACGTAAGGGCCAGAAGGCTACTGCAGTATCCTTGGCTTTTTGGTTGAAGAGTCTTATTCATAGAGCTTACTTACTATTTTACTGCTCATTTGACTTGTTCTGTTTAAACATTCTAGGCCTTCAAGAATGAGACTTCAGTGGAAAAGCTCTGCAAGGCTGCGACCTGGTCCTCCCTGCATACCTTCACAAAGTTTTCATTATTCCCTTTTTGCCATACTTACCCTTTCTTGGTGTTGGAAAAGCCTGGGTGTTCTAAAGAGGACTGGTGTCTGCATGGGGTAATACAAATGTTATATTAGATAAGAATTTGGAGATACACAAGGTTGCTAAAGTAAACAGCACCTTAGCCTATCATACACTGGTCATGCTTTTTTGATAGTGAATCTCAGTGCCAGACAACACATCTCATAATTTGCCTACATACATGGATTAGGTGAACAGCTGTTTGTGTGCCAATGGTATTACCATTTCCTGCTGTGTAGTTTGTTCATGGTGATAAAGGGACATGCCCTATGAAATTCAGTAACATTTACGTTAAGGTTCATTGAAGGGTTTACCTCTGTTGCATCTGTTTTATGGCTACACAGTGGCAATGGCTCTGGTGCCTTCCACTGGCCTTTAAATGTGCACGTCTATGAATTAGCTCTGGACTGTAAACCAATGTAGTAATAAAAATCCCATATCTTAGTAATGCATATAATCCCAGGAATTCATCAGTAGCCTCTGGAAACATACGTATTATATTTCAATAAAGCACTATAAGATCTATATCCAAGAATGAGCACAGCAGAATGGGATTAACTCCACACAAACAATGGATGCACATGGTAAGGGTCACTGCAAACATATCATCCAGTCTTCAGAATATTCTTTACACAGACCCACTATATTTACCAAGCTCTAAATATAGTTTCTTTCTAATGGTGGCGAGAGTCCACAAAACCTTACTCTTGGGTAGTACATTACCTGGCCACCAGGAGGCGGCAAAGACCCTTTACCTGAGCTTTTAAGGGACATGAAACCTACATTATTTTTTTTTTATTTTTTTTTTTAAATTTCGTGAGTCAGATAGATTTTAAACAACTTTCAAGTTTACTTCTATTATTTTTGCTTCATTCACTTTGTAGCCTTTATTGAAGGAGCAGCAGTTTACTACTGAGAGCTAGCTGAACACATCAGTAAGCGAATAAAAGGTATATCAGCAGCTAGCTCCCAGCTTTTGAGCCTACCCAGGTATGCTTTTCAACAAAGGAACAAAGCAAATAAGATAATACAAATTAAATGGAATAAGGAAATTTATGCTTACCTGATAAATTTGTTTCTTTCTTTTACGATACGATGAGTCCACGGATTTCATCCTTGCTTATGGGATATCGCCTCCTGGTCAACAGGAGGAGGCAAAGAGCACCACAGCAGAGCTGTATATATATAGCTCCTCCCTTCCCTCCCACTCCAGTCATTCGACCGAAGTTAGGAAGAGAAAGGAAAAGCCAAGGTGCAGAGGTGACTGAAGTTTAACAAAAATAAAAGACCTGTCATACAAAACAGGGTGGGCCGTGGAATCGTATCGTAAAAGAAACAAATTTATCAGGTAAGCATAAATTTCCTTTTTCTTTTACAAGATACAATGAGTCCACGGATTTCATCCTTACTTATGGGATACAATACCAAAGCTATAGGACACTGATGAAAGGGAGGGGCAAGACAGGGAACCTACACGGAAGGCACCACTGCTTGAAGAACATTTCTCCCAAAAACAGCCTCAGACGAGGCAAAAGTATCAAATTTGTAAAATTTAGAAAAAGTGTGAAGAGAAGACCAAGTTGCAGCTTTGCAAATCTGTTCAACAGAAGCATCATTTTTGAATGCCCATGAGGAAGCCATAGCCCTAGGGGAATGAGCCGTAATTCGTTCAGGAGGCTGCTGCCCAGCAGTCTCATATGCAAAACGGATGATACTCTTCAGCCAAAAAGAAAGAGAGGTAGCCGTAGCTTTCTGACCCCTACACTTCCCAGAAAATACAACAAACAGGGAAGAAGATTGACGAAAATCCTTAGTTGCCTGCAAGTAAAACTTCAAGGCACGGACCACGTCCAAATTATGCAACAGTCGCTCCTTCTTAGAAGAAGGATTAGGACACAAGGAAGGAACAACAATTTCCTGATTAATATTTTTAGTTGAAACAACCTTAGGAAGAAAACCAGCGCCTAGATTTGGAGTTTTGTCGGTAAAGACCTGTGGTGCTAACGAACCTTTTTTTTCCAGTGCACCCTTAAGACAACGCTGGTATTACGAGTTGTCTGAATGGCTGCGTTAGTCTCAGAAAAGTGAGCGTTGAACCAAATTTAGCTCCACTTCAACCCTCAATACCAGCGTTGCTTATGGTAGCGGTAAGCTGGAAAACCGTGCTTGTGCACAATTTCTCCATAGGAAACAATGGGGCTGAGCTGGCTGAAGTTCAATCCGATTGGATGAGCCAATAGAATTGACCTCGCATTCTATTGGCTGATCCAATCAGCCAATCAGATTGAACTTCAATCCGATTGGCTGATAGCATCAACCAATCATATTTTTCTTACCTTAATTCCGATTGGCTGATAGAATCCTATCAGCCAATCGGAATTCGAGGGACGCCATCTTGGATGACGTCATTTAAAGGAACCTTCATTCGGCCTTAGGACATCGTAAGAAGAGGATGGCTCCGCGTCGGATGGATTCAAGATGGCTCCGGTTGATTGAAGATAGAAGATGCCGCTTGGATGAAGACATCTGCCGCTTGGAGGACCTCTTCTGCCGCTCCAGATGTCCTCTTCTGTCCCATAGGTGGCCGGCTGGCTGAAGACGACTCAAGGTAGGGTGATCTTCAGGGGATAGTGTTAGTTTTTTTTTAAGGGGGGATCGGGTGGGTTTTAGAGTAGGGGTGTGTGGGTGGTGGGTTGTAATGTTGGGGGGGGAGATTGTAATATTTTTTTTTTTTACAGGTAAAAGAGCTGATTACTTTGGGGCAATGCCCCGCAAAAACCCCTTTTAAGGGCTGGTAAAAGAGCTGATTACTTTGTAATTTAGTATAGAGTAGGGCATTTTATTATTTTGGGGGGATTTTTTATTTTATTAGGGGGTTTAGATTAGGTGTAATTAGATTAAAATTCTTGTAAGATTTTTTAATTTTTTGTAATTTAGTGTTAGTTTTTTTTGTAATATAGTTTAGTTTATTTAATTGTATTTTAGATAATTGTAGGTAATTTATTTAATTAATTTATTGATAGTGTAGTGTTAGGTGTATTTGTAATTTAGGTTAGGATTTATTTTACAGGTAATTTTGTAATTATTTTAACTAGGTAGCTATTAAATAGTTAATAACTATTTAATAGCTATTGTACCTAGTTAAAATAAATACAAAGTTGCCTGTAAAATTAATATAAATCCTAAAATAGCTACAATGTAACTATTAGTTATACTGTAGCTATATTAGGGTTTATTTTATAGGTAAGTATTTAGTTTTAAATAGGATTAATTTATTTAATTGTAGTAATTTTAGTTCGTTTTATTTAAATTATATTTAACTTAGGGGGGTGTTAGGGTTAGACTTGGGTTTAGGGGTTAATAACTTTATTATAGTAGCGGCGACGTTGGGGGCGGGAGATTAGGGGTTAATAATTGTAGGTAGGTGGAAGCGATGTTAGGGAGGGCAGATTAGAGGTTAATACAATTTATTATAGTGTTTGCGAGGTGGGAGTGCGGCGGTTTAGGGGTTAATACATTTATTATAGTGGCGGCGATGTCTGGTCGGCAGATTAGGGGTTAATAAGTGTAGGTAGGTGGCGGCGAGGTTGGGGGGGGGGCATATTAGGGGGTAATAAATATAATAGATTAGGGGTTCATAGGGATAATGTAGGTGGCAGCGATGTCCGGTCGGCAGATTAGGGGTTAAATCATTTTATTATAGGGTTTGCGATGTGGGGGGTCCTCGGTTTAGGGGTTCATAGGTAGTTTATGGGTGTTAGTGTACTTTATATCACTGTAGTTAAGAGCTTTTTGTTTCCGGCGTTAGCCCATAAATCTCTTAACTACTGACTTTTTTTTTTTCGGTTGGAGTCTTGGCGGTAGAGGGTCTACCGCTCACTTCTTCCAAGACTCGTAATACTGGCGTTAGGCAAATCCCATAGAAAAGATAGGATACGCAATTGATGTAAGGGGATTTGTGGTAGCCTCGAGTCGCGGAAGAAAAGTGAGCGGTAGACCCTTTCCTATCTGACTCGTAATACCAGCGGGCGTTAAAAAGCAGCGTTAGGACCCCTTAACGCTACTTTTTAAGGCTAACGCAGAACTCCAAATCTTGGCGCAGGTTTGGTACGTAACACAACCTTATCCGAATGAAGAATAAGATAAGGAGAATCACATTGCAAAGCTGAAAGCTCAGAAACTCTGCGAGCAGAAGAAATAGCAATCAAAAACAAAACTTTCCAAGATAATAACTTAATATCTATGGAATGCATAGGTTCAAACGGAATCCCTTGAAGGACTTTAAGAACTAAATTCAAACTCCATGGAGGAGCAATTGGTCGAAACACAGGCCTGATTCTAGTCAGAGCCTGACAAAAAGATTGAACATCTGGAACATCTGCCAGACGTTTGTGCAACAAAATAGACAAAGCAGAAATCTGTCCCTTTAAGGAACTTGCAGACAACCCTTTCTCCAATCCATCTTGGAGAAAAGACAAAATCCTGGTAATCCTAACCCTACTCCATGAGTAGCCCTTGGATTCGCACCAAAAAATATATTTACGCCATATCTTATGGTAAATTTTCCTAGTAACAGGCTTACGTGCCTGAATCAAAGTATCTATAACCGAATCAGAAAACCCTCTCTTAGATAAAATTAAGCGTTCAATCTCAAAGCAGTTAGCTGCAGAGAAACTAGATTCGGGTGATGGAAGGGTCCCTGAATGAGAAGGTCGTTCCTCAATGGAAGCTTCCACTGAGACTGGGATGACATGTCCACCAGATCGGCATACCAAGTCCTGCGAGGCCACGCAGGGGCGATGAGTATCACCGATGCCCTCTCCTGCTTGACTCGGGCAATCACCCGGGAAGGAGAGCAAATGGAGGAAACACATAAGCTAGGCTGAATGACCAAGGCACTGCCAAGGTATCAGCTCGGCCTGGGGATCCCTGGACCTGAAACCGTATCTCGGAAGCTTGGCATTCTGGCGAGATGCCATGAGATCCAACTCCAGCCTGCCCCATCTGAGAATCAGATAGGCAAATACCTCCGGATGGAGTTCCCACTCTCCCGGATGAAATGTCTGTCTGCTCAGAAAATCCGCTTCCCAGTTTTCCACCCCTGGGATGTAAATCGTGGACAGATGGCAAGAGCGAGACTCCGCCCACTGAATTATCCTGGCTACTTCTGTCATCGCTAAGGAAATTCTTGTTCCCCCCTGATGATTGATGTAGGCCACCGTCGTTATGTTGTCCGACTGGAATCTGATGATTTGGGCCGAAGCCAACTGAGGCCAAGCCTGAAGAGCATTGAATATTGCTCTCAACTCTAGGATATTGAGGGAAAGGAGAGACTCCGTCTGAGTCCAGACCCCCTGAGCCCTCAGGGAATTCCAGACTGCTCCCCATCCTAACAGGCTGGCATCCGTTGTCACCATCACCCATGAGGGTCTGCGAAAGCATGTCCCCTGGGATAGATGATCCAGCGACAACCACCATACAAGACAGTCCCTTGTCTCCTGATCCAGATTTATCTGAGGGGACAAATTTGTGTAATCTCCATTCCACTGTCTGAGCATTCTCAGTTGCAGAGGTCTGAGATGAAAACGAGCAAACGGAATGATGTCCATTGCCGCTACCATTAATCCAATTGCCTCCATGCACTGAGCCACTGTTGGCTGAGGATTGGTCTGAAGGGTTCGGCATGTATCCAGAATCTTTAACTTTCTGACCTCTGTCAAAAAGATTTTCATGGTCAGAGAGTCGATTACAGTTCCCAAGAAAGGAACCCTTGTCTGTGGAACCAGCAAACTCTTTTCTAGATTCACTTTCCACCCGTGATTCCTCAGAAAGGACAGAACAATGTCGGTATGAGACTTTGCTAGATTAGTGATTTTCAACCTTTTTTTTACCGTGGCAAAATATACACACACTGTGCTGTCATGCCATGCCTCCTACAAACTATACATCATAATGATTGTCTGTGAATGAATGTCAATATGTCATGGTTGTAAATGATGCCTGATGAGCCTGTCACATACCTCCCAATATTTCAGAGTTTGAAAGAGGGACACCCCCGCTGGCTGGAACTGTTCTGGAGGAGGAGCAAAGCTGTGCCAGCATGCATGGGGCATTGAAGTGTTGCGGCGTGTAGAGCCGGCACTAGATACGTGTTGTGGTGGGTGGGGGTTCCTTCCAAGTGTGAACACAGGTCGGGGAAGCGAGCTGCCGCAGCGCAGTTACCCTCAGTCATCATCTCGCTCAAAATAAAAAAACGGCCCAGAATAAAAAAACAAGCAAAATTTAAAAAATATGTCACGCTGTTGTCAGTCTGCTGCGGCACACCTGAGGATCTCTCACGGCACACTAGTTGCATAACACTGTGCTAGATGATAAGAAGACGCCTGGATCAGAATATCGTCAAGCTAAGGCGCCACTGCAATGCCCTGCTGTCTTAGAACCGCCAGCAGAGACCCTAGTCGTGGCCAGACCGAAAGGAAGAGCTACGAACTGAAAATGTTTGTCCAGAAAGGCAAACCTCAGGAACTTCTTGTGATGATCTCTGTGGATAGGAACATGAAGATATGCATCCTTTAGATCCACGGTAGTCATAAATTGACCCTCCTGGATCAATGGAAGAATGGTATGAATAGTTTCCATCTTGAACGGTTGAACTCTGAGAAACTTGTTTAAACTCTTGAGATCTAAGATAGGTCTGAAAGTTCCCTCTTTTTTGGGAACTACAAACAGATTTGAATAAAACCCCTGTTCCTGGATTGGAATGGGACAAATTACTCACTTACAGTGGAAAAAACCATAACATTGTCCATAAAGATACTCAGACATTTCGTACAATTTAACCATATGAAGCAAGCTATTAGAGGTGAATTGTCCGTAACGGGGAGATTCTTGTTAATAATGTTGGGGAAACACCCCAAGATATGGATACAATAAACAGGCACGGTGTAGGATAGGAATAGTTCATATAAGTAAGAGGTGGTACATACCATTGTGGCCTGGTTTTGCAATAGTTCATATTAACCTTTCTACATCTCCGACTGGTATCTCTGCATAAGAAGAGCACTCCTCACAAACAATAACAACTTGAAGAACTTAATAATACAGAACATACGCCTATTCCGGCAAAGACACAATAAGAAAGGAAGAAAAGAGAAAAGGAAAGGGGACAAAAAGAAAGGTGAGTAAAGAGAGAGGGAAAAGGGCGAAGAAGAAAAGAGAAGGGGGAGGAGGGGAGGGTTTTTGATGAATTTTGAGAAGTGGTCTAGAAAGGGCGGCCCACCCCAAAGCTTCAGAGACAATTAGGCTATTTGTGAGTGAAGAAGAGTCTGCCAGTAAAATTGTATGTTATGGTAGAAGGCAAGACTGCCATTCTTAAGGTATGCATATTCTTCAATCTCTAGCAGCTCAGATGTATTGTGCAACCATTCCTGCCTAGTTGGAATCTGGGCAGATTTCCATTTGCGTGCAATAAGTAATTTGGCTCCGTTTAAGCTATATTGGAGGAGTTTCCACTTGAATTTGCATATTTTCTTTGGTTTGTAATTTAGAAGGGCTGTGGTTGGGGGTAGTTCGAATTGTTCTCCCATAATAACTTTCAGGCTATTAATAACGCTTTCCCAAAATGGGAGTAGTTTCGGGCAGTGCCACCAAATATGAGCCATTGTGCCAGGAGACCCACAACCTCTCCAACATGTAGCGTTAGATTGAGGGTATATCCTTTTGAGCCTATCAGGGGTAAGATACCATCGAAACAGAACCTTATGATTAAGCTCCAGTATTCTAGGGGAGGAGGAGGACTTGGCAGAGTTGTAAAATATGTTGTCCCATTGCTCTTTGGGGATAGTGATTCCCAAGTCGGTTTGCCAGTGAGAGTCATAAGAGGGTGTGGGTAGGCTAAGGGTGTCGTCTAACAGTCTTTTTGTTATAGACAATGAACCTCTGGGCGTCACTCCCTCCAGACAAAGTCTTTCAAATTTCGTCAATTCTCTCAATAAGTCCTGTTTATAGGGTGATGAGGCCAGTAAGTGTGTAAGTTGAGCGTATTTTAGCCACCGAGAGAATGTTCCACCTGCCAATTCTGTAAGTTGTGTTCTCTGTTTCAGTTTCCCACCCCCTGTCAGGTAAGTGAACGGTATCGTTGGGCCTGTATCTGGGGAATAGGATTCATTCGGGATGAGTCCCTTATGGAATTCCGCGTTAATCGGAATAGGTGTCATTGGGGAGATGTATGTCGTGAGACCTTTGGTTTTAAGTCTGATAGTATCCCAAGTTCGGAAATAATGAGCGTAGAGAGGGGAAGCTTTGGATAATATGGGTCTACTTAGTTGTTTGATCCAGCACAGTGGTCCTATTACGGGTGAACTCAGCAGGAAGGAGTCTATAGAGGACCAAGCTTTTGTGTGTGTGACATCGTGCCATTCTAAGATTTTTTGCAGAACTACAGCCTTGTAGTATTGTGATATTAACGGTACCCCCAAGCCCCCCCTGCCTAAGGGTTTTGTCAGGATCTTTTTACTGATACGGGGCTTTACCTTTCCCCATATAAAGGAGTTTATCATGGATTGTAGGTTTGTCAGATAGGTCAGTGGCAATTGGATTGGAACAGCCTGGAGGAGGTATAGGATTTGGGGTAAGGTGGTCATTTTAACTGCCTGGATCCTACCCCACCATGACAGTGGTTTCTCCTGCCAGGAGTCAAAATCTTTCCTAAGTTTGTGTAAAAGTGGTGTGTAATTAAACTTAAATAACTTATTAATAGAAGGGGCCAGGTATATTCCAAGGTATTTGATTTTATCATGGAGTAGGGTGTATGGGCATAGGATTTTGAGGCTCTCAGTTTTCTTTTGGAAGATTAATATTAAGGATTTCAGATTTTCTGGCGTTGATCAAGAAGTTAGAGTGGGAGCTGAATCTCTCGAATTCTGTTAATAAGTGTGGCAGGGATTTGTCTGGGTGTGTTAGGAAGGTGAGAACGTCGTCAGCGTACAAAGTGAGCTTATACATGTTGGGACCTAGCTGTGGGCCGGTGATATGTGGGTTCTTTCGTACGTGAGCTGCTAGTATCTCAATTGATACAGCGAACAACAGAGGAGACAGGGGGCATCCCTGTCTCGTGCCGTTGCAGATTTTAAAGCTGTCGGAAAGTGTGTTGTTCGCCCGGACCCTGGCTTTCGGGTGGGAGTAAAGGCCAAAGATCCTCCGGAGCATTATGGGTCCTATCCCAATGGCGCTCAAGCAGAGTTTTAAGAAATCCCAGTCCAGCCGGTCAAATGCTTTTTCAGCATCAGTTGAGATCAGGATAGTAGGTATTTCTCCAACATTGGTGTGTCCGGTCCACGGCGTCATCCATTACTTGTGGGATATTCTCCTCCCCTACAGGGAAAGGCAAGGAGAGCACACAGCAGAGCTGTCCATATAGCTCCCCCTCTAGCTCCGCCCCCCAGTCATTCTCCTTGCCGCTCTGAACAAGTAGCATCTCCTCGGGGATGGTGAGGAGTTTGTGGTGTTAGTTGTAGTTTTTTATATCTTCTATCAAGAGTTTGTTATTTTAAAATAGTGCTGGCTTGTACTATTTACTCTACAACAGAAAAGTGATGAAGATTTCTGTTAAGAGGAATATGATTTTAGCACAAGTAACTAGAATCCATTGCTGTTACCACGCAGGACTGTTGAAACAAGAGAACTTCAGTTGGGGGTAACAGTTTGCAGACTCATCTGCTTCAGGTATGACTAGTCTCCTTCTAACAACACAGGCTAATGCTAGATGACAGTCATTTTTCCCCTCAGGGAAAATGGTAAGCCATTTTTCTTTCACCTCAGCAAAAAAGATAACAGGCTTCCCCTTTTTGATTTTTATGCTGGTAGACACTGTTAGGGGCAAAATCGATTGGTTTTTATTACAATATCATGGCATTTGAACTGTTTTATAAGCTCATATACACTTGGGAACGTTTTTTATTGATCTGGCATGTTTTAGACACCTAAATCTAGTCAGGAAGGCCCCTTCACTCTAGTGTGCTGAGGGAGGAAGCCTCATTTTGGTGCTTCAGCTGTGCAGTTGATTTCAAGGCAGTGCATGCAGTTTTCATGTGAGAGGGTCCTGTGACTCAGAAAGTGACTCCAGAAGGCTTATTTCTGTGGATGATTGACCCCTAAGGAAGGTAAAATGCTGCAGCAATACTGTAGCAGGGATTGTAGTGTATAAAAACGGTTAAATCCAACAATTAGCTCTGGTTTGCTTGTTTTAAGAGCTAGAGTCTCCATATTTGCTGTGCAATACTTTCTAAGCATTAAGACACTGGGGTCCAAATTTCATAAAAATCGGATATTGCCTTCATAGTTTTTTGAACATTCAGAAATAAAGTGTGTAATGTTATTATTTAAAGAGACAGTAACGTTTTTGTTTAAAATCGTTTTTATTGCATTGTTTGCCTGCCTAAATCTGTTTAACATGTCTATGCCATCAGATAACCTATGTTCTGTGTGTGTAGAGACAAATGTGTTCCCCCTTTGAGTGTTTGTGATAATTGTGCCATAGCGTCCAAACAAAATAAGGACAGCTCTGTTACATTTCATAATGTTGCCCAAGATAATTTATCTAATGAAGGTAGTGAGGATAATTCTACATCCTCTCCTTCTGTGTCTACACCAGCTTTGCCCGCGCAGGCGACACCTAGCGCGCCAGTGCTTATTTCTATGCAACAATTAACAGCAGTAGTGGATAATTCTATAGCAAATCTTTTATCCAAACTGCCAGCATTTCAGAGAAAGCGTGATTGTTCAGTTTTAAATACAGATAAAAAAAGGATGAACAATCAGACGCTGACGATGCCTTATCTATTTTACCCTCATATCAATCGGAATTGGCTGTGAGGGAAGGGCTGTCTGAGGGTGAAATTTCAGACTCAGGAAAAATTTCTCAACAGGCAGAACCTGATATAGTAGCATTTAAATTTAAGCTATAACATCTCCGCGCTTTGCTTAAGGAGGTATTAGCTACTCTGGATGACTGTGATTCTGTAGTAGTACCAGAGAAGTTGTGCAAATTGGACAAATTTTTAGAGGTCCCAGTGCACGAAGACGCTTTCCAATACCCAAGAGGGTAGCGAGCATAGTGGATAAGGAGTGGGAGAAGCCAGGTGTACCCTTTGCCCCACCTCCTATATTTAAGAAAATGTTTCCCATAGTAGACCCTAGAAGGGACGCATGGCAGACGGTCCCGAAGGTTGAGGGAGCTGTTTCAACACTAGCGAAGCGCACAACTATTCCTATAGAGGACAGCTGCGCTTTCAAAGATCCTATGGATAAAAATTGGAAGGATTGCTTAAAAAGATTTTTGTTCAACAAGGGTTCATCCTTCAACCAGCTACGTGTGTTATTACTGTCACTTCAGCGGCGTCCTTTTGGTTCGAGGAACTAGAAAGGTCGCTCCAGAAAGAGACTTCCTATGAAGAAGTCATGGACAGAATTCACGCATTAAAGTTAGCTAATTCCTTTATATTGGATGCCGCTTTTCAAATAACGAAATTGGCGGCGAAAAACTCAGGTTTTGCTATAGTAGCGCGGAGGGCGCTTTGGCTAAAATCCTGGTCGGCAGATGTGTCGTCCAAGACTAAGTTACTTAATATTCCTTTCAAGGGTAAGACCCTTTTTGGGCCGGAATTGAAGGAAATTATTTCAGACATCACTGGGGGTAAGGGCCATGCCCTCCCACAGGATAGGCCTTTTAAGGCTAAGAACAAGTCTAATTTTCGTTCCTTTCACAATTTCAGGAACGGACCGGCTAATAACTCCACTGCCGCTAGACAAGAAGGTAACGCGGCCCAGCCCAAACCCGCTTGGAAGCCCATGCAAGGCTGGAACAAGGGTAAACAGACCAAGAAACCTGCTGCTGCTACCAAGACAGCATGAAGGGGTAGCCCCCGATCCGGGACCGGATCTGGTAGGGGGCAGACTATCTCTCTTCGCTCAGGCTTGGGCAAGAGATGTTCCGGATCCCTGGGTACTAGAAATAGTCTCCAAGGGATACCTGCTAGAGTTCAAGGGACTTCCTCCAAAGGGAATATTCCACCTGTCTCACTTATCTTCAGACCAGATAAAGAAACAGGCATTCTTACATTGTGTAAGAGACCTATCAAAGATGGGAGTGATAAACCCAGTCCCCTCCGGGGAACAAGGTCTAGGTTTTTACTCAAACCTGTTTGTGGTTCCCAAAAAAGAGGGAACTTTCAGGCCAATCCTGGATTTAAAGATATTAAACAAGTTCCTCAGAGTTCCATCCTTCACGTGGCTCTTCCATTCGGTTTAGCCACCGCTCCCAGAATTTTCTCAAAGGTGCTAGGGTCCCTTCTAGCGGTCCTAAGGCCGAGGGGCATCGCTGTAGCACCTTATCTAGACGACATCCTAATCCAAGCGTCATTTCTTTCCAAAGCGAGGGCCCACACAGACATTGTGTTGGCTTTTCTCAGATCTCACGGGTGGAAGGTGAACATAGAAAATAGTTCACTGTCACCGTCCACAAGGGTTCCATTTCTGGGAACAATAATAGATTCAATGGAAATGAAGATCTTCCTGACAGAAGTCAGAAAGTTAAAGCTTCTAAACGCTTGTCAAGTTCTTCATTCTATTCCTCAACCCTCCATAGCTCGGTGCATGGAAGTAATAGGACTAATGGTCGCAGCAATGGACGTGGTTCCTTTTGCTCGAATTCATCTAAGACCATTACAGCTGTGCATGCTCAATCAGTGGAATGGGGACTATACAGACTTGTCTCCCCAAATTCAAGTAGACCAGGTAACCAGGGACTCACTTCTCTGGTGGTTGACCCAGGATCACCTGTCTCAGGGAATGAGTTTCCGCAGACCGGAGTGGGTCATTGTCACGACCGACGCCAGCCTCTTGGGGTGGGGCGCGGTCTGGGACTCCCTGAAAGCTCAGGGCCTATGGTCTCGGGAAGAGTCGCTTCTCCCGATAAACATTTTGGAACTAAGAGCAATATTCAATGCGCTCCTGGCTTGACCTCAGCTAGCGAAAGCCAGGTTCATAAGATTTCAGTCGGACAACATAATGACTGTTGCGTACATCAATCATCAGGGGGGAACAAAGAGTTCCCTAGCGATGAAGGAAGTAACCAAGATCATCCAATGGGCAGAGAATCACTCCTGCCATCTATCTGCTATTCACATCCCAGGAGTAGACAACTGGGAGGCGGACTATTTGAGTCGTCAGACTTTCCATCCGGGGGAGTGGGAACTCCACCCGGAGGTCTTTGCTCAGTTAACCCAATTATGGGGCATTCCAGACATGGATCTAATGGCGTCCCGTCAGAACTTCAAGATTCCTTATTACGGGTCCAGATCCAGGGATCCCAAGGCGATTCTAGTGGATGCATTAGTGGCGCCTTGGTCGTTCAACCTAGCGTATGTGTTTCCACCGTTTCCTCTCCTTCCCAGGCTCATAGCCAGGATCAAACAGGAAAAGGCCTCGGTGATTCTGATAGCTCCTGCGTGGCCACGCAGGACTTGGTATGCAGACCTGGTGAATATGTCATCGGCTCCACCATGGAAGCTACCTTTGAGACAGGATCTTCTAGTACAAGGTCCATTCGAACATCCAAATCTAGTTTCTCTGCAGCTGACTGATTGGAAATTGAACGCTTGATTTTATCCAAACGTGGGTTTTCGAATTCTGTGACAGATACTCTGGTCCAAGCCAGAAAACCTGTGACTAGAAAGATTTACCATAAAATATGGCGTAAATATATCTGTTGGTGTGAATCCAAGGGATTCTCCTGGAGTAAAATAAAAATTCCAAGGATTCTCTCCTTTCTCCAAGAAGGTTTGGATAAAGGGTTGTCCGCTAGTTCTCTAAAGGGACAGATTTCTGCTTTATCTGTCTTGTTACACAAACGACTGGCAGCTGTGCCAGATGTACAAGCTTTTGTTCAGGCTTTGGTTAGAATCAAGCCTGTTTACAGAACCATGACTCCTCCTTGGAGTCTAAATTTAGTTCTTTCAGTTCTTCAAGGGGTTCCGTTTGAACCTTTACATTCCATAAATATTAAGTTATTATCTTGGAAAGTACTGTTTTTGTGTGCTATTTCTTCTGCTAGAAGAGTTTCTGAATTATCTGCTTTGCAGTGTAATCCACCCTATCTGGTTTTCCATTCAGATAAGGTTGTTTTGCGTACTAAGCCTGGTTTTCTTCCAAAAGTTGTTTCCAACAAGAATATTAACCAGGAAATAGTTGTTCCTTCTCTGTGTCCGAAACCAGTTTCAAAGAAGGAACGTTTATTACACAATTTAGATGTTGTTCATGCTTTAAAGTTCTATTTAGAAGCAACAAAAGATTTTAGACAAACCTCATCTTTGTTTGTCGTTTACTCTGGTAAGAGGAGAGATCAAAAAGCTACTGCTACCTCTCTCTCTTTCTGGCTAAAAAGCATTATCCGATTGGCCTATGAGACTGCCGGACGACAGCCTCCTGACCGAATCACAGCTCACTCTACTAGGGCTGTGGCTTCCACATGGGCCTACAAGAACGAGGCTTCTGTTGATCAGATATGTAAGGCAGCGACTTGGTATTCTCTGCACACTTTTGCCAAATTCTGCAAATTTGATACTTATGCTTCTTCGGAGGCTATTTTTGGGAGAAAGGTTTTGCAAGCCGTGGTGCCTTCCATTTAGGTAACCTGATTTGCTCCCTCCCTTCATCCGTGTCCTAAAGCTTTGGTATTGGTTCCCACAAGTAATGGATGACGCCGTGGACCGGACACACCAATGTTGGAGAAAACAGAATTTATGCTTACCTGATAAATTACTTTCTCCAACGGTGTGTCCGGTCCACGGCCCGCCCTGGTTTTCCTAATCAGGTTGAAAATTTTTTTGTCTTTATACACTACAGTCACCACGGCACCCTATAGTTTCTCCTTTTTCTCCTAACCGTCGGTCGAATGACTGGGGGGCGGAGCTAGAGGGGGAGCTATATGGACAGCTCTGCTGTGTGCTCTCCTTGCCTTTCCCTGTAGGGGAGGAGAATATCCCACAAGTAATGGATGACGCCGTGGACCGGACACACCGTTGGAGAAAGTAATTTATCAGGTAAGCATAAATTCTGTTTTTTGACCGGCCAGACTGTTCAATCAGATGTAAGACCCTTGTGGTATTATCCATTGCCTCTCTTTTTGGGATGAAGCCGGATTGATCGGTGTGAATGACCTGAGGTAAAATTTTATTCATTCTGGTCGCTAAGATTTCTCCAACATTGGTGTGTCCGGTCCACGGCGTCATCCTTACTTGTGGGATATTCTCTTCCCCAACAGGAAATGGCAAAGAGTCCCAGCAAAGCTGGTCACATGATCCCTCCTAGGCTCCGCCCACCCCAGTCATTCTCTTTGCCGTTGCACAGGCAACATCTCCACGGAGATGGTTAAGAGTTTTTTGGTGTTTAAATGTAGTTTTATTCTTCTATCAAGTGTTTGTTATTTTAAAATAGTGCTGGTATGTACTATTTACTCTGAAACAGAAAAGGATGAAGATTTCTGTTTGTAAGAGGAAGATGATTTTAGCAGACAGTAACTAAAATCGATTGCTGTTTCCACACAGGACTGTTGAGATGAAGTAACTTCAGTTGGGGGAAACAGTTAGCAGACTTTTCTGCTTAAGGTATGACTAGCCATATTTCTAACAAGACCAAGTAATGCTGGAAGGCTGTCATTTCCCCTCATGGGGACCGGTAAGCCATTTTCTTAGTTAAACATAAAAGAATAAAGGGCTTCAAAAAGGGCTTATAAACTGGTAGACATTTTTCTGGGCTAAAACGATTGCTTTACTAGGCATATTATGCAGATTCTAACTAATAATTGGTATTATAATCTTGGGGAACGTTTAAAAAAAACGGCAGGCACTGTGTTGGACACCTTTTTCAGATGGGGGCTTTTCTAGTTGTAGACAGAGCCTCATTTTCGCGCCATTAATGCGCAGTTGTTTTTGGAGAGCAAGGCATGCAGATGCATGTGTCAGGAGCTAAGAATCACTGAAAAAGCTTATAGAAGGCGTCATTTGGTATCGTATTCCCCTCTGGGCTTGGTTGGGTCTCAGCAAAGCATATAGCTGGGACTGTATAGGGGTTAAATGTAAAAACGGCTCCGGTTCCGTTAATTTAAGGGTTAAAGCTCTGAAATTTGGTGTGCAATACTTTTAATGCTTTAAGACACTGTGGTGAAATTTTGGTGAATTTTGAACAATTCCTTCATACTTTTTCACATATTCAGTAATAAAGTGTTTTCAGTTTGAAATTTAAAGTGACAGTAACGGTTTTATTTTAAAACGTTTTTTGTGCTTTGTTGACAAGTTTAAGCCTGTTTAACATGTCTGTACCATCAGTTAAGCTATGTTCTATATGTATGAAAGCCAATGTGTCTCCCCATTTAAATTTATGTGATAATTGTGCCACAGTGTCCAAACAAAGTAAGGACATTAATGCCACAGATAATGATATTGCCCAAGATGATTCCTCAAATGAGGGGAGTAAACATGATACTACATCATCCCCTACTGTGTCTACACCAGTTCTGCCCACACAGGAGGCCCCTAGTACATCTAGTGCGCCAATACTTATTACCATGCAACAATTAACGGCTTTAATGGATAACTCCATATCGAATCTTTTATCCAAAATGCCTACTTATCAGAGAAAGCGCGATTGCTCTGTTTTAAACACTGAAGAGCAAGAGGACGCTGATGATAACTGTTCTGACATACCCTCACACCAATCTCAAGGGGCCATGAGGGAGGTTTTGTCTGATGGAGAAATTTCAGATTCAGGAAAAATTTCTCATCAAGCTGAACCTGATGTTGTGACATTTAAATTTAAATTAGAACATCTCCGCGCACTGCTTAAGGAGGTGTTATCTACTCTGGATGATTGTGACAATTTGGTCATTCCAGAGAAATTATGTAAGATGGACAAGTTCCTAGAGGTTCCGGTGCCCCCCGACGCTTTTCCTATACCCAAGCGGGTGGCGGACATAGTAAATAAAGAGTGGGAAAGGCCCGGCATACCTTTTGTTCCCCCCCCTATATTTAAGAAATTATTTCCTATAGTCGACCCCAGAAAGGACTTATGGCAGACAGTCCACAAGGTCGAGGGGGCGGTTTCTACTCTAAACAAACGCACTACTATTCCTATCGAAGATAGTTGTGCTTTCAAAGATCCTATGGATAAGAAATTAGAGGGTTTGCTTAAAAAGATTTTTGTACAGCAAGGTTACCTTCTACAACCAATTTCATGCATTGTTCCTGTCACTACGGCAGCGTGTTTCTGGTTCGAGGAACTAGAAAAATCACTCAGTAAAGAATCTTCATATGAGGAGGTTATGGACAGAGTTCAAGCACTTAAATTGGCTAACTCTTTTGTTTTAGATGCCGCTTTGCAATTAGCTAGATTAGCGGCGAAAAAATCCAGGGTTTGCTATCGTGGCGCGCAGAGCGCTTTGGCTAAAGTCTTGGTCAGCGGATGTGTCTTCCAAGACAAAATTGCTTAACATTCCTTTCAACGGTAAAACATTATTTGGACCTGATTTGAAAGAGATTATTTCAGACATCACTGGGGGAAAGGGCCACGCCCTCCCACAAGATAGGTCTTTTAAGGCTAAAAATAAGCCTAATTTTCGTCCCTTTCGCAGAAACGGACCAGTCTCTAATTCTGTATCCTCTAAGCAAGAGGGTATTACTTCACAACCCAAACCAGCCTGGAAACCAATGCTAGGGTAAGCAGGCCAAGAAGCCTACCACTGCTACCAAAACAGCATGAAGGGATAGCCCCCGATCCGGGACCGGATCTAGTGGGGGGCAGACTTTCTCTCTTTGCTCAGGCTTGGGCAAGAGATGTTCAGGATCCTTGGGCGCTAGAAATAGTTTCTCAAGGTTATCTCCTGGAATTCAAGGAACTACCCCCAAGGGGAAGGTTCCACAGGTCTCAATTATCTTCAAACCAAATAAAGAGACAGGCATTCTTACATTGTGTAGAAGACCTGTTGAAGATGGGAGTGATACATCCAGTTCCAATAAGAGAACAAGGAATGGGATTTTATTCCAATCTGTTCATAGTTCCCAAAAAAGAGGGAACATTCAGACCAATTTTGGATCTCAAGATCCTAAACAAATTTCTCAGGGTACCATCGTTCAAAATGGAAACTATTCGAACGATCCTACCTACTATCCAGGAAAATCAATTTATGACTACCGTGGATTTAAAGGATGCGTACCTACATATTCCTATCCACAAGGAACATCATCAGTTCCTAAGGTTCGCTTTTCTGGACAAGCATTACCAGTTTGTGGCACTTCCATTCGGATTAGCCACTGCTCCAAGGATTTTCACAAAGGTACTAGGGTCCCTTCTAGCGGTTCTAAGACCAAGGGGCATTGCAGTAGTACCTTACTTGGACGACATCCTGATTCAAGCGTCGTCCCTGTCAAAAGCAAAGGCTCATACGGACATCGTCCTAGCCTTTCTCAGATCTCACGGATGGAAGGTGAACAGAGAAAAAAGTTCTCTGTCCCCGTCAACAAGAGTTCCCTTCTTGGGAACAATAATAGATTCCTTAGAAATGAGGATTTTTCTGACAGAGGTCAGAAAATCAAAACTTCTAAGCTCTTGTCAAGTACTTCATTCTGTTCATCGTCCTTCCATAGCGCAGTGCATGGAAGTAATAGGATTGTTGGTTGCAACAATGGACATAGTTCCTTTTGCACAAATTCATCTAAGACCATTACAACTGTGCATGCTCAGACAGTGGAATGGGGATTATACAGACTTGTCTCCGACGATTCAAGTAGATCAAAAGACCAGAGATTCACTCCGTTGGTGGCTGACCCTGGACAATCTGTCACAGGGAATGAGCTTCCGCAGACCAGAGTGGGTCATTGTCACGACCGACGCCAGCCTAGTGGGCTGGGGCACGGTCTGGGAATCCCTGAAAGCTCAGGGTCTATGGTCTCGGGTAGAGTCTCTTCTCCCGATAAACATTCTGGAACTGAGAGCTATATTCAATGCTCTCAGAGCTTGGCCTCTACTAGCAAAGGCCAAATTCATAAGGTTTCAGTCAGACAACATGACGACCGTTGCATATATCAATCATCAGAGGGGAACAAAGAGTTCCCTGGCGATGAAAGAAGTGACCAAGATAATTCAATGGGCGGAGGATCACTCCTGCCACTTGTCTGCGATCCACATCCCAGGAGTGGAAAATTGGGAAGCGGATTTTCTGAGTCGTCAGACATTCCATCCGGGGGAGTGGGAACTCCATCCGGAAATCTTTGCCCAAATAACTCAATTATGGGGCATTCCAGACATGGATCTGATGGCGTCTCGTCAGAACTTCAAGGTTCCTTGCTACGGGTCCAGATCCAGGGATCCCAAGGCGACTCTAGTAGATGCACTAGTAGCACCTTGGACCTTCAACCTAGCTTATGTATTCCCACCGTTTCCTCTCATCCCCAGGCTGGTAGCCAGGATCAATCAGGAGAGGGCCTCGGTGATCTTGATAGCTCCTGCGTGGCCACGCAGGACTTGGTATGCAGACCTGGTGAATATGTCATCGGCTCCACCATGGAAGCTACCTTTGAGACAGGACCTTCTTGTTCAGGGTCCATTCGAACATCCGAATCTGGTTTCCCTCCAACTGACGGCTTGGAGATTGAACGCTTGATTCTATCAAAGCATGGGTTTTCAGATTCTGTAATAGATACTCTGATTCAGGCTAGAAAGCCTGTAACTAGAAAAATTTACCATAAAATATGGAAAAAATATATCTGTTGGTGTGAATCTAAAGGATTCCCATGGAACAAGATACAAATTCCTAAGATTCTATCCTTTCTACAAGAAGGTTTGGAGAAAGGATTATCTGCAAGTTGTCTGAAGGGACAGATCTCTGCTTTATCTGTTTTACTTCACAAAAGACTGGCAGCTGTGCCAGATGTTCAAGCATTTGTTCAGGCTCTGGTTAGGATCAAGCCTGTTTACAGACCTTTGACTCCTCCCTGGAGTCTAAATCTAGTTCTTACAGTTCTTCAAGGGGTTCCGTTTGAACCTTTACATTCCGTAGATATTAAGTTACTATCTTGGAAAGTTTTGTTTTTGGTTGCAATCTCTTCTGCTAGAAGAGTTTCAGAGTTATCTGCTCTGCAGTGTTCTCCTCCTTATCTGGTGTTCCATGCAGATAAGGTGGTTTTGCGTACTAAGCCTGGTTTTATTCCTAAAGTTGTTTTTAACAAAAATATTAACCAGGAGATAGTTGTACCTTGTTTGTGTCCGAATCCAGTTTCAAAGAAGGAGCGTTTGTTACACAATTTGGACGTTGTCCGTGCTGTAAAATTCTATTTAGAGGCTACTAAAGATTTCAGACAAACATCATCCTTGTTTGTTGTTTATTCTGGTAAAAGGAGAGGTCAAAAAGCGACTTCCACCTCTCTTTCCTTTTGGCTTATGAGACTGCCGGACGGCAGCCTCCTGAAAGAATCACAGCTCACTCCACTAGGGCTGTGGCTTCCACATGGGCCTTCAAGAACGAGGCTTCTGTTGACCAGATATGTAAGGCAGCGACTTGGTCTTCACTGCACACTTTTGCCAAATTTTACAAATTTGATACTTTTGCTTCTTCGGAGGCTATTTTTGGGAGAAAGGTTTTGCAAGCTGTGGTGCCTTCCGTTTAGGTGACCTGATTTGCTCCCTCCCTTCATCCGTGTCCTAAAGCTTTGGTATTGGTTCCCACAAGTAAGGATGACGCCGTGGACCGGACACACCAATGTTGGAGAAAACAGAATTTATGCTTACCTGATAAATTACTTTCTCCAACGGTGTGTCCGGTCCACGGCCCGCCCTGGTTTTTTTAATCAGGTCTGATGAATTATTTTCTCTAACTACAGTCACCACGGTATCATATGATTTCTCCTATATATATTTCCTCCTGTCCGTCGGTCGAATGACTGGGGTGGGCGGAGCCTAGGAGGGATCATGTGACCAGCTTTGCTGGGACTCTTTGCCATTTCCTGTTGGGGAAGAGAATATCCCACAAGTAAGGATGACGCCGTGGACCGGACACACCGTTGGAGAAAGTAATTTATCAGGTAAGCATAAATTCTGTTTTTTGAGTACAGCTTTATATCTGTATTGAGTAAAGATATCGGTCTATAATTGCCTACCTGAGTAGTGTCTTTTTCTGGTTTGGGGATAACCGATATATATGCCTCAAGGGAACCCTCCGACCATGATGCACCATTATCTAAGGACTGGAAAAGGGTTGTTAGGTGGGGGATAAGCAAGTTTTTAAATCGCTTATAGTAAATGTTTGAGAACCCGTCTGGGCCCGGGCATTTTTGTGCTGGGAGGGAGTTTATAGCTGTTGCTACTTCTTGTGATGTAATGGGGCTATCCAAAAATTCTGTTAATTCTTTAGGGATGCTAGGGAGAGAAGCATCTGTTATGTACTGCTCAGTAGCTGAGGGGGTTGTGGAAGCTGGGGGGGCCTGGAGGTTATAGAGGTTACCATAGAAGTTTTTAAACTCCTCAACTATTGAAGGGCTGCTTACTAAACTGTTCCCCGCACCGTTCAGTATTTTGTGGATGTGAATGTTTAACCTACGTTCCCTAAGTGCTCTAGCTAGAGAAGGACCGATTTTATTAGACCTAGCAAGGAATGTCTTTTTAAGATATAATGCCCTGGTCTGGGCTTCCCTGTACATTAGCCTATTTAAGTCATTTCTATGTTGCCTCAGGAGATGAGATAGGTGGGGGTCCGTGGGTGCATCTTGATGTTGCTGTTCTAGGGTGCGTATGGAATGTAGGATGGTTGAAAACTGCGTTCTGAAATGTTTATTTTGTAAGGCTTTATGTTTGATAAATTCTCCACGTAGAACGGATTTATGGGCTTCCCAGAGTGTGTGGGGGGAGATGTCAACTGTGTTGTTAATCCTAAAGTATTCCTCAATAGTATCCGCAATGTGTTTGGTGAGGATTTTATTTTTTAGCAATGCTTCATCCAATTTCCAAATAAAGGGGGATAGGGGAGTTTCCGACCATTTAAGATTTATAGACACCATAGCGTGATCGGACCAACTAGTTGGGGTGATTTCAGAGTATTGGATATGACTATATATTGATTGATCAACTAGAACATGATCTATTCGGGAATAATTTTTATGTGGGTTGGAGTAGAAAGTGTAGGTGCGTTGGGAGGGGTGTTTCAATCTCCACGTGTCTATTAAAGTCAGACTTTGAATGAGGGACATAGTGTCAGCCAGCGTTTTAGAGGGGACACTGCTGCGTCCCGACGAACAATCCAAGATAGGGTCAAATGCTAGATTAAAGTCCCCTGCTAGAACAAGGGGTCCCTTCATGTGTGCCAGTATGTGACGTTTGATTGATTTCAGGAATTTGATCTGTTTTGTGTTAGGAACATAAATATTAGTCAGCGTAATAGGTCTGTTAAATAATAGGCCAGTCACTATAATCCATCTACCTCCTGGGTCAGATACAACTTCTAATAATTGGAATGGCAAATGTCTGTGAAACAATATCCCCACACCCCCCCGCTTTTCTAGCGTTATGGGAAAAGTAACCCACAGGATAATCTTTGTTAGAGAAAGGGGGAGGGGAATCCTTTGGAAAGTGGGTCTCCTGCACGAAAACCACATCTGCTTTTAACTTTTTAAACCAGGCTAGAGCAACAGAGCGTTTAGTGGGAGAGTTCAGGCCTTTGGCGTTTTGTGTAACTATTGAAACCAAAGGGGGTGTCATGATATCATGGTTTTCAATTGGGCTATATTATATAATTTGGAAATATGTAAGTGGGTTCCATTATGATTACTGAGTGAGATAGAGAAGTTAATTCTTACCTGAAATTGCAACTCTCCATAAGGTGTGCCGCCCCGTCCAGACCAAAGAGAGGGGGGAGGTGAAGAAAGGAAGTGAAGAAAACAGGGGACAGAAAGAAGTCTAGAAAAATAAAACAAAAAGATTAATATTCCAGTAAAAAGTCGAACATCAATATTAAAACTCAACAAATAATACAAACTATACATGAGTAATCAAACGAGAGTACTCGGGGGTGGTGTAGGGGGGAAAAAGTGGCTGCTACTACTTTTGGTAGCAGGCCGGTTTACTAACAAATTGTTTTATAGGAACGTGTCTACTGGCGTGTCACTTGGGGAAATAGGTAGCAAGTGCAACAAACCAAATAAGAGAATGACCTCACCCCTGGCTGCTAGGACGCTTAATAAATCACATCGGCCATGTGTGAGGACAAACTAGGGGGTCAATAAAACTGGGGTTGCAATATTACCGCTGTGAATCCAGTTGTAAAGGGGCCAGATATTTATACTAAACATATAAGGTACATTTAATAAAAAGCAGACATCAAACCCCATCACTCAGTTTGTTAGGTTAATATCTTTCATGAGAGTCCATCAGAAGTTGAGGGTGGGTCTTTGGCCTGTGTTCTGTTTCGTTTGTGGCGTGAGACTTGGGTCCATTCTTGTCTTCGTGGTCTTTGATCTTTAGACGGGAGGGGCATATCGGATGTGGATGGTAGGGTAGGGGGCCGAATGCCCAGTTGGGAGCAAAAGGACTCCAAATCTTCAGGGGTCTTATATGTTGCAGAGATATTATCCTTCACTACCCTGAGGCAGAAAGGGAAGCCCCAGCGGTATGGAATTTTTAGTTCTCTCAGGAGCAATGTCAGAGGTCTGGCCTCTCTCCTCTTGGCTAAAGTCATTTGGCTTAAGTCTGCAAAAAATTGTAAGGAATGACCTTCAAATGTAATAGGTGCATGCTGCCTTGCTGCAGATAGGATATCTTCCTTGTCTTTAAAGTTTGTAAATTTCAATATAATATCCCGTGGTGGTGCAGGTTCTTTGGGCAGGGGTCTCAAAGCACGGTGGTAACGGTCCAGCAAGTATTCTTTACCCTTGCCTTCTGTATTTTCGTTTCCCATGAGCTCATTAAACAATTTTTGTAGGAAAGGCAACAAGTCTATAGCTTTAATAGATTCAGGGACTCCCCGTATCCTAATGTTGTGGCGCCTGCCTCTGTTATCCAGGTCCTCGACCTGGTCTTGCAACTGCTGAATAATATTAGAGTTGCAGGTAGAATGTTGGATTTGCTGATCCAGCAGCCTGTCTGTACTTTCTAGGCTTTCTTCCAGGTTTGCGATTCTGTTGCCTATCTCGCTAATTTCTTTTTTAACCTCAGTGAGGCTTGATTTGATCATGGAGCTCACTTGTGCAATAAAATTGGAAAAGTCTTCCTTAGAGGGGAGAGATAGTATGTCTGCTTTAGTAAGAATATTATCCTCTTCTGGTGTTATGTCAGCCTCTGTTTGCACAGGGGGAGATTTTGAAGGAGAGGGGGGAGAATGTGCAGTGGGGATATCCATGGCCTTGAAAAAAGAATGAACTTTAGGTGTGGCTGTCCCAGTTCCCTTTAGTGATTTTTCAGCTCTGGGCCCCTTCCTAGAAGCCATGGGAGTGCAGTGTCAAGCACAATTTAGATGTATATTACAGACTCAAGTACTAGTTGGGTTATGGGCTAGGTTGCTGCACACTATGGAGACACAGCTCTTTCTTGATAACTATTGCGAGAGTAATTGAAAAGATGGCCTTTGCTAAAGTTCTCTAAGATAGGCCCACGTGGTCCGATTATGGTAGAAATAACTGCCCCAAAAAGAAAAGTATTTCAAGAGAAGTGTTTACTGTACTTTGTGTCACGATAACATTTTGTGA
Source organism: Bombina bombina (assembly GCF_027579735.1). NCBI lineage: Eukaryota > Metazoa > Chordata > Amphibia > Anura > Bombinatoridae > Bombina > Bombina bombina. The sequence goes on from NC_069504.1 coordinate 597,180,913, forward strand.
GTATCGTACCTATTTACGTATACTTCAGGCAGGCATGGGAGAATTTCGTGACCCGGTGTCCGGTGGCTTTATGTGTATGGCCTTAAATGGGGACTTTGGCGGTTTTACTCACTGCGGTGTCCTGAGCTGTTGTTACTTGCGATCCTATTGTGCATCGCTGCCTAGTCACAGTCCCTTGTGTTCCGGTGCGATAAGGTTGCGGCTTTTTCAGCCGGGCAGACTGTAGCTAGGGTTTGTATTTGCCTCAGGGCGCTTGTTTCAGGCCACGTGGTCCGCCGCGTTGGAGTGAAGATGTTAGTTTTCTCCGGCTGTGGGAATCGGTTGTGGCTCCAATTATGTGATCCAAGGGGTTAGCAATAGGTCTTGTGGCTAGCAATCACATTTATACACACGTTCCTGAGCCTTTATAACAAGTGGTAAGACCGGCCTCACACCGGAGCTCTTTCAGCTTGCGTCCATCACTGGAGCCAGCTAGCTCCGCCCCCCAGAACGCCTCTCTTTTTATCTGGTCTACAGATAATCGAGAAAGAAGAAATCTTCCTCTGGGGGAAGAATTTTTGAATTCGAGTTTGTAACCCTGAGATACTATATCTATTGCCCAAGGATCCTGGACATCTCTTATCCAAGCCTGGATGAAAAATGATAGTCTGCCCCCCACTAGATCCGGATCGGGGGCCGCCCCTTCATGCTGACTTAGTGGCAGCAACGTGTTTCTTGGGTTGTTTGCCTCTGCCGCCTCAACAGCTCTGCTGAGGCGCCTACCTGCCCCCTCGAAATTGTCTGCGCTGTTCACACACACTCTGCCTAAGACCGTTTGCTCTAAAACAGAAGACCATGCAGTCCCGTCAGAGAGGAAGCTCCTATCACACTCTCCTCCGTTGTAGCGATCCGGAAATGGAGTAGCGCGGCTTCCAGAGCATGGGAGAAGAACCCCGCCCTTCGTGGGCGTCACTAATACCCCACGTCATACAGATTGAGCCCTCAAGAACCGCGAGCCGTATGTCGCTGCATTGCATGCGGTTTAAGTACCCTGAAGCCTCTCACATCGATCTGAGAGGTGCATACAGACATACAAACGGTTTGCAAGTTATAGACAAACACCGAGTTCACACAAACACCAGAGACAAGCTCCACCCTCAGGCAGACATAGAAACTAATCTCCCAGCATCAGCCCAGTCCATAAACGCTCCCACATATTTTCATAAATGTGCCCAGAGCGATTCAAACTATCAACCCCCACCACCTCCTCCTTAACCCTTTAATGGAGGTCCTGGGTAAAATAAGGGGTTTGCAGACAGAGAAGGTAGCAGTGAATCCCTGAGTTAATTCTGTCCCAGAAAAAAAGAGCTGCACATACCTTATTGCTGATCGACAGCATGAAACGTCCCACAGCTACAAAAAAGTCTTCATTATCTTCTTGTCAATCTGTGGAGACATACAGGGCCTTAGAATGTCTAAGACCATTTTGAGAAGGGCAGCATACAGTATGGGAGGCGCAGTGAGAAATTAATCCCACCAGTTCCCAATGCCTTAAAGCCACCTGTAGCTCTGCTAACAAGAGGCTGACCAGGTCCTGGCTACACCCTGTAGAAAAATGGTACTCACTGGCACCATTTGAAAATAAAAAACTCTTGATTGAAGAAACTAAACTAACACCTCACTTTACCTCTTCCTATTCTAACACAGGCAAAGAGAATGACTGGGGTGGGAGGGAAGGGAGGAGCTATATATACAGCTCTGCTGTGGTGCTCTTTGCCTCCTCCTGTTGACCAGGAGGCGATATCCCATAAGTCTTGTCATAAATCTTGTAAAAGAAAGTTATTTAAAATTTGTATTCTCTATCTGAATTATGAAGGAAAACATATTTTTGGTTTTATGTCCCTTCAAGTATGCCTCCTACTTCCCTTTCCCTCCCAGTAGTTCTTTCCTTCGTCAAGGAGAGGGCAAGGATAGAGGTGTTCAGGATTCTTGATGAAAATGTCAGCAATATTTAATCCAATTTTTCTCTCAATGGATAGTTCCTGTGAGAGAGTACTGGCACTACAATGTTAATCTCCTCTCAGGAGTTGTGGTCACAAGCCTGCCAATTGTGTCTCTGGGATAGTTCCTTAGCCGCCTCTGTTAGTTACAGAATAGGATGGGCTTCTAATGCACATTGCAGTTTAAGTTGCTAAGTGGTTAAAGCGGTGGGGTAAGTACCTAGGTCTCACATAACCTTCAGGCTACACACAATTACAGGTAGAAGCCCCTTTATCCAAACTGCTTAATAAAGTGAGCACAATGTTATCTTTATGACACACATGAACTAGTGCTTTTTCTGGCTATGACATTTTTTAAAAATGCAATGAGATGAGGCGGCCTTCAAGGACTTTGAAATCAGCATATGAGCATACCTAGGTTTAGCTTTCGACAAAGAATACCGAGAACAAAAAAAATTTGATAATAGTATATTGGAAAGTTGTTTTAAAAAGGGACAGTCAGATAGGGCATGGCATTTTAAAGACCTTAGCCGTTCAGGGCTCGAAACTGGTTGAGGATAAGCCTGTAAATAAGTTGGATATCATTTAAGGCACTTGAAACTTTTCCTGCTCCCTCCTTGGTTTCTGATATTATTTCCAAGGAATGGGACAATCCTGGAGTTCAGTTTACTCCTTGCCCAGGGCAAGAAGTCTAGGCCTTAGGGAAAATCATTCCTTTCATTAGAACAAGAACCAGAGATCATCATCTTCTCAGAAGGCAGATTTCTACCTGGAGACTGAATCTGGTTTGTCCAAGCAGACTAAGAAGTCTGTTTCAGATAACAAGTCTGCATCATGGTGTGTGTGTCCCGATCTGGACTCTTCTTCTGGTAGGTTGCAGATCAAGTCTTTGTCAGGAGGCCTGGTTTTCTTCTGTTTAGGATACTTGGGTCCTGGAGATTGTGTCTCATGGTTACAGAATATGTTTCTGGTCTCGACCTCCTCGGGAGAGGTTAATTCTGTCCCACATCTCAAAAGACCATAAAATTGAGTGGCCGCTTTTCAGTGTGTGAATGATTTGGAGGGCATGGGAGTCATTGTCCCAGTTCTATTGGCAGATCAAGAAATAGGTTTTTATTCCAATCTATTCATCGTGCCAGAAAAGGAGGGCACGTTTAGATCCATTCTAGACTTAGACTTTGAACAACTTGTTAAGAGTCCCTTCCTTCCAAATGGAGACCATCATGTCTATCCTATGCCTCTAGTTCTTCAGGATCAGTTCATATCAACAATAGACTTGAGAGACACGTACCTGCACATTACGATTTACAGAGATCATCATCATCATTCTTTTATCAAAATTTCCAGTATCTCAGTTGAACTGCTTGAAGATTGATTCAGGCTTTGTAAGCCTTTTACCAGGAGAGTTTACCACAAGGTGTGGAAAGTATATATTTCTTGGTGTTCTGATCAAGGTTGTTCTTGGCATTCTGTGAGAATTCCACGTATTTTTACAATTTCTTCAGGATGGAATAGATAAAGGTTTATCATTCACCTCTATTACGGGTCAGATTTCTGCACTTTCTATTTCGTTGCACAGGAAACTAGTTCACCCACCTGATACTCAGTCACTTGTTCAGTTTCTGGTTAAAATCAGACCTGTTATCAAGCCTATTTCTCCGCCATGGAGTCTTAATTTTGGTTCTTAGAGTTTTGTAACATCCTCCCTTTGAACACTGTCTTGCGTACTTTGTCGTTTGTTTGTTTTGTATTCAGGAAAACGTAAGGGCTATAAGGTGTCTTCAGTCTCTTTGGCTTCATGGTCGAAGAGTTTGATTCACAAGGCTTACTTGGAGGTGGGGCAGCAACAGCCTGCCAGAATTATGGCTCATTCTACTTGTTCTGTTTCTACTTCCTGGGCTTTCAAGAATGAGGCTTCTGTAGTAAAAATTTGCAGGGCTGCAACCTGAGCTAAGTTCAATGTGTTCACTACACAAACTTGTCATAAGAAACTGTTGAAGCAAATGTGTGAATACAAAATCAATAAGGAAAACAAGTTATTTATATATGTTTCCACAAATGATAGAAAAATAAGCACTTGTTCCTTCAGGTTTTTTTAACCTTTTTTCAAAGCGGATGTTTTTATGCATATAATTTCTTAACCCAAATTTGACTATATATTTTCTGACCTGGGTCCTTAAAGGGACAGTCTAGTCAAAAAGAATCTTTCATGATTCAGATAGGGTATGTAATTTTAAACAACTTTCCAGTTTACTTTTATCATCAATTTTGCTTTGTTCTTTTGGTATTCTTGGTTGAAAGCCAAACTTAGGCAGGCTCATATGCTAATTTCTTAGCCCTAGAAGACTGCTTCTTATCTTAATGCAGTTTTACATTTTTTCACAACTAGAGGTCGTTAGTTCATGTGTGCCATATAAATAACATTGTGCTCACAACCATGGAGTTACCAACGAGTCAGCACTGATTGGCTAAAATCCAAGTCTGTCAAAAGAACTGAATTAAGGGGGCAGAGACTTAGATACAAGGTAATCGGAGGTAAAAAAAAAAGTATATTAATATAACAGTGTATATTACTGGGGAATGGGTAATAAAGGGATTATCTATCTTTTTAAACAATAAAAACTCTCATGTAGACTGTCCCTTTTAACAAGTACCCATAATGGCATTTAGGAGGGTAAACAATTTGCAAGATGTGTTAGAACAGATGTGGTCTCTGTGAAAAAAAGAGTCAAAGATATATAACCGAAATCTTACTTAGCATGCTTAGGGTGATCTGCCCTTAGTCTCATGCCTCTTTATCCTAGGCCGGACATAGTGTGAGCCAGTTAAGGTGGCAGATTATAGATCATGTGGGAAACTTGAGAACTGGAGGAGACAGAAATTATTAAAGCAGAAAGAAACCTATTGGGTTTACAATTTAGAAAGTACTTTATGTATCCTAAGGGGTTGAATAGAGATGGTGACTTTTTTGGGTTGTGGTGTGTTGTTGTGTTTTTTTTGTAACCCTGTATTGATTTCTTTATCTGTATGCCTTTTTTATTGTTCTCAGATGTGTAGTGATCATTGGTTATGATATATATGTATTGCAAGCCTGCCTCTGGGAAAAATGGAAAGAAATATTAGTGAAAAGGCCACTAGGTGGTGACAAAAGGAAAGAAAATATTTTCTTAATAAATTTGCATCACCTGTTAATGATTGTTAATCAGTGATTTTATCTATAAAGTAAAGAAATAAAAGATGTGTGGTGCATGCATGATTAAGGCCAATATGGCCAAAACATCACATTATGGTTTGTACTGCTTGATTTTATACAGAGTGGTGCGTATATAGTGTGTATTTATATAGCCCATAAAGTTGTTTGTTTAAAAAAAATAAAAGATAGTTTATATTTAAATAACATTGCTCTGATTTTCAGACTCCTAACCTAACCAACCCCCAAAGTTTTAGGAGAATACCGACGTATACCTACTCCAGCTTGCTTCTGTTTGTGTAAACAGTCTTTTCATATGTAGGGGAGGGGGGAGTGTCTGCTATTTCCCACTTGCATTGGGTGTTGCAGTAACCTTTTAAACAGAGCTAAACTGGAAGCTTCTAAGTAAGTTTTTTTTTTTTTTTTAAACGGTTTTATACTGGATTTTTATATCAGTATTTGTGCATATTCTTTATAGTAGTGTCTGTTGCATGCAGTTATATGAAAATTGGTGTATACTGTCCCTTTAAAGGGACATGAAGCACAATATTTTTTTTTTACATGTTTAAACAACTTTGCAATTTACTTCTATAATCTCATTTGCTTCATTCTCTTGGTATCCTTTGTTGAAGGAGCAGAAATGCACTACTGGGGGCTAGCTGAAAGCCAATGACGAGGCATATCTTTGCAGCCCCCAATCAGCAGCTCATGAGCCTACCTAGGTATAGTTTTCAACAAAGGATATTAAGAGAATGAAACAAATTAGATAATAAAAATAAATTGGAAAGTTATTTAAAACGGCATCTATCTCAATCATGAAAGAAGCAAAAAATTAGTTATCGGGTTAGTCAGTTCTGCTGTTATATCACAATAAGGCTTTTAAGTTTATAAAAGAAAAAGGCATCTTGTGGACCTCAAGAACAATGAGAATTATATATAATAATATGGACATTATATGAGCCAGTATGATCAGGAGCAAAAATCCAGTCCCCACCCATTAGATTAAACCTTGGGTGCTAAATACCTATCTAAGTACAAAAATATCAGCAGAATTTCGATGAGTATAGGTCAAGCCTTAACATTTTAAGAAAAAGGCAGTTACAGCCTGTGATATAAATCAGGTAAAACATATTATAATCGCTGATGCATATAAACTCAAATCTAGAGCAAAACTATAAAACAGACTATATCATTCTATACCAGGGAGTGTGTATAACAGTAATAAAGTGCAAACACAGCATTGCCAATGGCAAATTCCTAGGCACAGCCTTGAAAAAAACTGTTAGGAGAGCCTTAGAACAAACTATTTGATTTATAAATATATATTATCATCTATTTGTACCAAATTGTATAACTCTGCAGATAATAGTTTGTCTTCTAAGATTTTAGCTTTTTGTTTTCTAGCTTCTGGCTAATGCCTGCCTTCATGCTAAAGAAGATTGTATTGGGGAACTTTGGATCTGGCCCTGTGGATCCTGTTATGGCTGACGCTATTGATTTCATGGTCGATCGGGTACGAGTGCTTCCTCTGTTCATGTCTAGTAATTACTCTGTAGCTGTATATGTGGTCGCTGATGAATGCAAGCTTGACTTATCTTTTTGTGTAAAGTACAGAAAACCTGCAAAATACTGAGTATACATGCAATTATGACTTAGAATAGTGGTGTTTTGCCAGGTTGAATGTGAACAGAGGGGTTGCCATTATCTTTTACACTTTCTTTAGCATTTAATAATAACTAAAAAACTATCATTTGTAATCTGCTTATCTTTAGATGACAATTGCTTGCTGTCCTGTCTCTGAATCTTTTTCATGTAAGTGACCTGGGTGCTGAGAGCATTTTATGAATGGTTTGTCTTCTCCATAGTTGGAAAGCCTTAATCAGAGTGAACTGGCTTCTCGTCTCACCCTAAACTGTCAAAATTCCTATGTGGAACCTCATAAGATTCGGGACGTTGCTGTGACCATCATGGATGTATGTTCTTAATATTTTGTTGTTGTTGTTTTTATTTAAATATTCACTGGCATCTATATAGCTTATGTGCAGTTTGTTGCCTTACACTACCTAGGAAATATGTTACAGGCATAGCTGTGATTCTCCTTAGTTGAGGACAGCACCTATACATGCACAAAATGCACTTGACTAGCGAATATAGCATTCAGTGAAACTATTTCCTATTGCAGGTGTTCGATCAGAGTGCACTTTCTACAGAGGCTAAAGAAGAAATGTACAAACTTTACCCCAACGCTAGGAGGGCCCACCTGAAAACTGGAGGCAACTTCCCATATTTGAGTAGGAGTGCAGAAGTCAACCTGTATGTCCAGGTAGGTACTATGATTTCCCCCTCCTATACCCATGTACATCAGCTTCAGCAACCCTGTAGAGTAAACTATTTAATGTCTAAGAAAAATGCATTTACCAGACTTTAAATCACCCTCATTATTGCACTTACAAATTCCTTTGTTAGTTCACTTGCAAAAACAATATATTTTATATGCCTGAAACAGGTGGAAACACATTAAATCTCTCTTCAGTTCTTACATGCATAAAACAAATGTCACTTAAAGTACATTAACATTAAAGCAAGATACGGTTATATGGTTAAAGTAAGATTGAATTTACAAACCTATTGTGCAACATAGATTATGATACTATAGTACTTATATGACATGAAATCCACAATGAACTATAATTTCACTGAAATATATCTTCCAAAATTATCATGCTCAAGAAATAATATGTGATAATTCTTAAGATATAAGAGTAAAACGACTGCAAGTGGCATACCAGTCAATAAATATAAATACATTCTATCTGAATTTAATTTGAGTATATTTGCAAATGCATTAGCAGCACACCAGCAGCACAATATCATGAAATTGAATTGATGTATCTACCTAGCTAATTATACTAGACACTACTACTCCTAGTTACCAATTGTTCTTTTGTAACGTCAGGGACCACAAGATGATGGTACCCCAATACGAACCATATAATATCCTATAACAGCACCATATTTGCCATGTAGAGAATGCTATTAATTCTGGGACTACCTAGAACCCAGGTACACATCAGAGAGTCAATATCCCCCATATTGACCCCTCAGAAGACGTCAAACAGATATGTACTACATCGGTATTTCACCACTATAAGAGATCTCCCGTTTACCCGTAGACCATCCAAAAGGGGTATCAATACTAATTTACGTGGTTAGTGGTCAGTAAATGACCAATGCATATAAATTGGTCAATTTAACCTCTATTTAGCTCTCTTGAATCCTTCTGAGTACCAATTTGAATTTTTGCTACTACAAATATGTTCTACTCCTGAGGCTATTATAGCCACAGGTTTCCATTCACTCACTTTTTTTTAATATGTATACCCCCATTTTAACAATATTATTAAATGTTAAAGGATTACTGTGTTTTCCTTTTTTAAATACACAATATTGACATATTTTGTTTAAGCTTTATCTATTAACATCTTCAAACCTATATATTTTCAAAAACGAAGCTTTATAAGCTTATATTTTTAATCTACATTACCCGGTCATGACGTCACCTTTTCCAGCCCTCCGTTTTCTACATAGTGTGTATACAAACACTTTGACCAATTGCAGATCGAGTTTATGCATAAAATTAGCCAGCAAACTCTTCCTAATAGGCCTGCGCATCAAATCTTGAAAATCGCGCATGCGCATTTCAAATTCAAGAAGCCGAAGTTACCCACACCATAGTTCGTTTCACGCTTGCGCATTAGAGTTAAAAATCAATGCAATCTGTTAGCCAGACTTTCTAATAATGATAGAAACGTCTTATCTTTTGCCAAAAGTGTTATGTCAGTTTACGATGAAATAAGAAGTAAAGCAGTAATTTTCTTTTCACTTTATATGTGATGAATTGTTTTTGGAACTCAAAACCGTATATAATTTGATTCTATTTCATACTTTTTACTTATTTTTTTTTTCTATTTGCAGCACTCAATTTCAATGAAATATATTTTTATTGCTTATTATTAATGTCTTTATTATTTTTATAATTAAATAAATAATGTGATCCATATCTACTTATTATTATAAATAAGTTAGTTAAAAAAACACATAAATAGCATAATGCAATTATGAAATATCACAATCCAAAAATAAATACATAAAATGTATTTGTGTCACATATGACATAAGCACCATGTATAAATTAGTATAAATATATAAATTTGTATAAATCGATAATGCTATCTGCACAATGCAATATTATTATATTATATTTAAAGATGCATAGGGTATATTTTTTATAATTATTATTGTTAAAACTTTAGTTTCTTTCCATGACAAAGTCACAATTAATTGTACATTTATCTTTGCCCTCTCTTTAATTTTTTATGATATGAATGATTATCACTCTCAATGAGGATGATCTCCCTTTACCCAAAAACTGTTAGTGCCATAAACTCTGTGTCATGCAAATTAGAGAATAACAATTAAAATATGCTCTTAATTTCTCAAAATGATTATCTTTTTAAATCATGGGATGGGTGTAATGATAAACGCTATTTGTAAGCGCCCTGCCAACCTCTCACCCCTCTCTATACCTCTATTTTTCATCCATCTCTAGCTTTTTTCACACATCCTCTTGTCCTGCTCTCTACCTAACCAACTCCCTCTCTCTATTTCCCAGCACATTTACCTCTTACCCCTCTCTCTAGCTGTCATCCCTCTCTCTACCTCTCTCACCCTCTCTCTACCTTTCTTTCTCTCCCTCTCCCTACCTATCTTTCTCAAAATTTCCCTACCTCTTTCACACCCCATTTCTCTACCTCTCTTTCTCATCTACTCACCCCTCTCTATACCTCTCTCATCTACTCACCCATCTCTCTAACTCTTATTCTCATCCACTCAAACCTCTCTATACCTCTCTTTTTCTCATCCACTCACCCCTCTCTCTATCTCTCTCAACCACTCACCCATATTTCTATCTCTCTATCCAATCTTTCAAACTCTCTTTCCCACTCACCCCTTTATCCATTTCTATTTCTAAACCCTCTTATCTACCTTTCTTTCCCACCCTCTCACCCCTCTCTCTACCTTTATTTCCCACCCTCTCACCCCTCTCTCTACCTTGCTTTTCTTTTTTTTTCACCCCTCTCTCTACCTTTATTTCCCAATCTCTCAACCCTCTCTACACTTTTCTTTACCACCCTCTCACACCTCTCTTTACCTTTCATTCACACATTCACCCCTGTCTCAACCTTTCTTTCCCACACTCTCACCCCTCTATCTACCTTTATTTCATACACTCTCACCACTATATCTACCTTTCTTTCTCACCCTCTTTCTACCTCTATTTTATACACCATCAACCTCTCACCACTCTCTCTACCTCTCTCATCCTCTATCTCACACCCCATCAACCTCTCACCCCTCTTTCTATTTCTCACCCCTCTACCTCTCTCACCCTCTATGTGCATCTCTTTTTAAACCTCTCCCTACCCTTTTAAAAAACCCATAAAGCTCTAATCGCTATATCTAGTTCTCACCACTCTCTTCCTCTATCACCCACTCTCTACCTCTCTCTCTCTCTCTCTCCATAATTCTTTGTATCACTACTTCAACCTCTCACCCCTCTGTCTAGATCTCACCCCTCTATCTAGTTCATAAACCTCTCCCTACCTATCTTTCTCTACCTCTCATCTACCCTGAACATCTGACTCTCTCACCCACATACTCTCATAACTATCATCCTTTCACCATCCCTCTCTTACCATCCCTTTCTCTCTCGCACTCTTCCTACCTTTCTTTGTAAAACTCTTGCCCATCTTTCTCAGCATCTGACCACCCTTATTTCTTCTCTATCTCTCTTACCCTATTTAATACTCCATTAACATTCTTATTTGAATGAGTATCAACAAAATAAAATAATTATATTAATATAACTACCTGTGCATAACTGCACATCTGTGACTGTGAAGCTGAGGACTGACTTTTATAGTCAAATGTCTAATACATTTTTTCTGTTGGATGAACAATGTGACAGAGATCAAAAACAAATAATTAAATATGGTCATTTGCAGCTTATTTTAAACATACACTTGTCAAATTTAAAAAAAAAGAATACCAACTGAAAAAAATTCAAAATCATAAGATAAGTCCAATTTTTTTATACTAAAATTTTATCTTTGGTTATCTTTTTTTTAAAAGTATGCCTAGGTAGTCTCAGCAGCATCATTTCAATGCTGGTAGCTAGCTGTTGATTGTTGGCTGCACATATATTCCTCATGTTACTGCTTCAACAGATGTTTTCATCTAACTCCCAGTAGTGCATTGATAGTCCGCAGATGACTTTACTCTTTCCATTAATTTATTAAATTAATTTATATCTTTATCTCTCTCTTTCTTTCAGTATTTATTGATCTTTTTGTCTCTATCTATAACTTTCTCTATCTCTTTGACACTTCCTATTTATATATGTATATTTTTAAAAATAAATTTTCATCTCAATTACACTCTATCATTTATGCTCTATTTCTATTTTTTTTTAATTTTTATAATATATATATATATATATATATATTTTTTTTTAAACTTTATCTCTATTACACTATATAAATATATGTATTTCTCCAACATAGGTGTGTCCGGTCCACGGCGTCATCCTTACTTGTGGGATATTCTCTTCCCCAACAGGAAATGGCAAAGAGCCCAGCAAAGCTGGTCACATGATCCCTCCTAGGCTCCGCCTACCCCAGTCATTCTCTTTGCCGTTGTACAGGCAACATCTCCACGGAGATGGCTTAGAGTTTTTTAGTGTTTAACTGTAGTTTTTATTATTCAATCAAGAGTTTGTTATTTTAAAATAGTGCTGGTATGTACTATTTACTCAGAAACAGAAAAGAGATGAAGATTTCTGTTTGTATGAGGAAAATGATTTTAGCACCGTAACTAAAATCCATGGCTGTTCCACACAGGACTGTTGAGAGCAATTAACTTCAGTTGGGGGAACAGTGTGCAGTCTCTTGCTGCTTGAGGTATGACACATTCTAACAAGACGATGTAATGCTGGAAGCTGTCATTTTTCCCTATGGGATCCGGTAAGCCATGTTTATTACGATGGTAAATAAGGGCTTCACAAGGGCTTATTAAGATTGTAGACTTTTCTGGGCTAAATCGATTCAGTTTTAAAACATATTTAGCTTTGAGGAATCATTTTATCTGGGTATATTGATATTATAAATATCGGCAGGCACTGTATTAGACACCTTATTTCTCTGGGGCTTTCCCATAGCATAAGCAGAGCCTCATTTTCGCGCCGGTGTGGCGCACTTGTTTTTGAGAGGCATGGCATGCAGTCGCATGTGAGAGGAGCTCTGATACTTAGAAAAGACTTTCTGAAGGCGTCATTTGGTATCGTATTCCCCTTTGGGTTTGGTTGGGTCTCAGCAAAGCAGATACCAGGGACTGTAAAGGGGTTAAAGTGTTAAAACGGCTCCGGTTCCGTTATTTTAAGGGTTAAAGCTTCCAAATTTGGTGTGCAATACTTTTAAGGCTTTAAGACACTGTGGTGAAAATTTGGTGAATTTTGTACAATTCCTTCATGTTTTTTCGCAATTGCAGTAATAAAGTGTGTTCAGTTTAAAATTTAAAGTGACAGTAACGGTTTTATCTTAAAAC
>NC_069504.1:597282489-597367489 GCF_027579735.1 Bombina bombina
CCAGAATCAAACAGGAGAGAGCATCAGTGATTCTAATAGCGCCTGCATGGCCACGCAGGACTTGGTATGCAGATCTGGTGGACATGTCATCCTGTCCACCTTGGTCTCTACCTCTGAAACAGGACCTTCTGATACAGGGTCCTTTCAAACATCAAAATCTAACTTCTCTGAAGCTGACTGCTTGGAAATTGAACGCTTGATTTTATCAAAACGTGGTTTCTTTCATGTAATTAACAAGAGTCCATGAGCTAGTGACGTATGGGATATACATTCCTACCAGGAGGGGCAAAGTTTCCCAAACCTTAAAATGCCTATAAATACACCCCTCACCACACCCACAAATCAGTTTTACAAACTTTGCCTCCAAGGGAGGTGGTGAAGTAAGTTTGTGCTAGATTCTACGTTGATATGCGCTCCGCAGCAAGTTGGAGCCCGGTTTTCCTCTCAGCGTGCAGTGAATGTCAGAGGGATGTGAAGAGAGTATTGCCTATTGAATGCAGTGATCTCCTTCTACGGGGTCTATTTCATAAGGTTCTCTGTTATCGGTCGTAGAGATTCATCTCTTACCTCCCTTTTCAGATCGACGATATACTCTTATATTTACCATTTCCTCTACTGATTCTCGTTTCAGTACTGGTTTGGCTTTCTACAAACATGTAGATGAGTGTCCTGGGGTAAGTAAGTCTTATTTTCTGTGACACTCTAAGCTATGGTTGGGCACTTTATTTATAAAGTTCTAAATATATGTATTCAAACATTTATTTGCCTTGACTCAGAATGTTCAACTTTCCTTATTTCCAGACAGTCAGTTTCATATTTGGGATTATGCATTGAATTATCATATTTTTTCTTACCTCAAAAATTTGACTTTTTTCCCTGTGGGCTGTTAGGCTCGCGGGGGCTGAAAATGCTTCATTTTATTGCGTCATTCTTGGCGCGGACTTTTTTGGCGCAAAAATTCTTTTCCGTTTCCGGCGTCATACGTGTCGCCGGAAGTTGCGTCATTTTTTGACGTTATTTTGCGTCAAAGATGTCGGCGTTCCGGATGTGGCGTCATTTTTGGCGCCAAAAGCATTTAGGCGCCAAATAATGTGGGCGTTTTTTTTTGGCGCTTAAAAATATGGGCGTCATTTTTGTCTCCACATTATTTAAGTCTCATTATTTATTGCTTCTGGTTGCTAGAAGCTTGTTCACTGGCATTTTTTTTCCCATTCCTGAAACTGTCATTTAAGGAATTTGATCAATTTTGCTTTATATGTTGTTTTTTTCTTTTACATATTGCAAGATGTTCCACGTTGCAACTGAGTCAGAAGATACTACAGGAAAATCACTGCACAGTGCTGGAGCTACCAAGCTAAGTCTGCTATAAACTTTTGGTATCTGTTTCTCCAGCTGTTTTTTGTATTGCATGTCATGTCAAACTTATTAATGCAGATAAAATTTCCTTTAGTACTATTACATTACCTGTTGCTGTCCGTCAACATCTAATTTTCAGAGTGTTCCTGATAACATAAGAGATTTTATTTTTTAAATCCATTAAGAAGGCTATGTCTGTTATTTCTCCTTCTAGTATACATAAAAGTCTTTTAAAACTTCTCTTTTTTTCAGATGAATTTTTAAATGAACATCATCATTCTGATACTGATAATGGTTCTTCTGGTTCAGAGGTTTCTGTCTCAGAGGTTGATGCTGATAAATCTTTGTATTTGTTCAAGATGGAATTTATTCGTTCTTTACTTAAAGAAGTGTTATTTGCATTAGAAATAGAGGATTCTGGTCCTCTTGATACTAAATGTAAACGTTTAAATAAGGTTTTTAAATCTCCTGTAGTTATTCCTGAAGTGTTTTATCTCCCTGATGCTATTTCTGAAGTAATTTCCAGGGAATGGAATAATTTGGGTAATTTATTTACTCCTTCTAGACGTTTAAGCAAATTATATCCTGTGCCATCTGACAGATTAGAGTTTTTTGGGACAAAAATCCCTAAGGTTATGGGGCTGTCTCTACTCCTGCTAATGTACTACTATTCCTATGGCAGATAGTACTTCATTTAAGGATCCTTTAGATAGGAAAATTGAATCTTTTCTAAGAAAAGCTTACTTATGTTCAGGTAATCTTCTTAGACCTGCTATATTTTTAGCGGATGTTGCTGCAGCTTCAACTTTTTGGTTAGAAGCTTTAGCGCAACAAGTAACAGATCATAATTTTATAGCATTATTATTATTCTATAACATGCTAATTATTTTATTGGTGATACCATCTTTTGATATCATTAGAGTTGATGTCAGGTATATGTCTCTAGCTATTTTAGCTAGAAAAGCTTTATGGATTAAACTTGGAATGCTGACATGTCTTCTAAGTCAACTTTGCTTTCCCTTTCTTTCCAGGGTAAATAATCATTTCGTTCCTTTCCTCACAACAAGGAACAAAAGCCTGATCCTTCATCCTCAGGAGCGGTATCAGTTTGGAAACTATTTCCAGTTTGGAATATATCCAAGCCTTATAGAAACCTATAGTCAGCTCCTAAGTACCTATGAAGGTGCGGCCCTTATTCCAGCTCAGCTGGTATGGGGCAGATTACGTTTTCTTCAAAGAAATTTGGATCAATTCCGTTCTTAATCTCTGGTTTCAGAAACATTGTTTCAGAAAGGTACAGAATTGGCTTCAAGTTAAGGCCTCCTGCTAAGAGATTCTTTTCTTTCCCGTGTCCCAGTTGACACAGCAAGGCTCAGCATTTCTGAAATGTGTTTCAGATCTAGAGTTGGCTGGAGTATTTATGCCAGTTCCAGTTCTGGGACAGGGGCTGGGGTTTTATTTTATCTCTTCATTGTACCAAAGAAGGTCAATTCCTTCAGACCAGTTCTGGATCTATCATTATTGAATCGTTATGTTAGGATACCAACATTCAAGATGGTTACTGTAGGACTATCCTGCCTTTTGTTTAGCAAGGGCATTATATGTCTACAATAGATTTACAGGATGTGTATCTGCATATTCCGATTCATCCAGATCACTTTTAGTGTCTGAGATTCTCTTTTTAGACAAGCATTACCAGTTTTGTGGCTCTACTGTTTGGCCTAGCCTCAGTTCCAAGAATTTTTTTCAAAGGTTCTCGGTGCCCTTCTTTCTGTAATCAGAGAATAGGGTTTTGGTATTTCCTTATTTGGACGATATCTTGGTACTTGCTCAGTCTTCTCATTTTCGAAGAATCTCATACGAATCGACTTGTGTTGTTTCTTCAAGTTCATGGTTGGAGGATCAATTTACCAATCAGTTCATTGATTCCTCAGACAAGGGTAACCTTTTTAGGTTTCTAGATAAATTCAGTGTCTATGACTCTGTCCTTGTCAGACAAGAGAAGTTTAACATTGATATCAGCTTGTCAAAACCTTCAGTCACAATCATTCCCTTTGGTAGCCTTATGCATGGAAATGTTGGGTCTTAGGACTGCCGCATCAGATGCGATCTCCTTTGCTCGTTTTCACATGCGACCTCTTCAGCTCTGTATGCTGAACCAATGGTGCAGGGATTACTCAAAGATATCTCAATTAATATCTTTAAACCGATTTTACGACACTCTCTGACATGGTGGACAGATCACCATCGTTTAGTTCAGGGGGCTTCTTTGTTCTTCCGACCTGGACTATAATCTCAACAGATACAAGTCTTACAGGTTGGGGAGCTGTGTGGGGGTATCTGACGGCACAAGGGGTTTGGGAATCTCAGGAGGTGAGATTTCCGATCAATATTTTGGAACTCCGTGCAATTTTCAGAGCTCTTCAGTCTTGGCCTCTTCTGAAGAGAGAGTTGTTCATTGTTTTCAGATAAGACAATGTCACAACTGTGGCATACATCAATCATCAAGGAGGGACTCACAGTCCTCTGGCTATGAAAGAAGTATCTCGAATTTTGGTTTGGGCGGAATCCAGCTCCTGTCTAATCTCTGCGGTTTTCTATCCCAGGTATGGACAATTGGAAAGCGGATTATTTCAGTCGCCAAACGTTGCATCCGGGCGAATGGTCTCTTCACCCAGAGGTATTTCTTCAGATTGTTCAAATGTGGGAACTTCCAGAAATAGATCTGATGGCTTCTCATCTAAACAAGAAACTTCCCAGGTATCTGTCCAGATCCCGGGATCCTCAGGCGGAGGCAGTGGATGCATTTTCACTTCCTTGGAAGTATCATCCTGCCTATATCTTTCCGCCTCTAGTTCTTCTTCCAAGAGTAATCTCCAAGATTCTGAAGGAATGCTCGTTTGTTCTGCTGGTAGCTCTGGCATGGACTCTTCCGTTAAGACCAGACCTTTTGTCTCAAGGTCCTTTTTTCCATCAGGATCTGAAATCCTTAAATTTAAAGGTATGGAGATTGAACGCTTGATTCTTGGTCAAAGAGGTTTCTCTGACTCTGTGATTAATACTATGTTACAGGCTCGTAAATCTGTATCCAGAGAGATATATTATAGAGTCTGGAAGACTTATATTTCTTGGTGTCTTTCTCATCATTTTTCTTGGCATTCTTTTAGAATACCGAGAATATTACAATTTCTTCAGGATGGTTTAGATAAGGGTTTGTCCGCAAGTTCCTTGAAAGGTCAAATCTCTGCTCTTTCTGTTCTTTTTCACAGAAAGATTGCTATTCTTCCTGATATTCATTGTTTTGTACAAGCTTTGGTTCGTATAAAGCCTGTCATTAAGTCAATTTCTCCTCCTTGGAGTTTGAATTTGGTTCTGGGGGCTCTTCAAGCTCCTCCATTTGAACCTATGCATTCATTGGATATTAAATTACTTTCTTGGAAAGTTTTGTTCCTTTTGGCCATCTCTTCTGCCAGAAGAGTTTCTGAATTATCTGCTCTTTCTTGTGAGTCTCCTTTTCTGATTCTTCATCAGGATAAGGCGGTGTTGCGAACTTCTTTTGAATTTTTACCTAAAGTTGTGAATTCCAACAACATTAGTAGAGAAATTGTGGTTCCTTCATTATGTCCTAATCCTAGAAATTCTAAGGAGAAATTGTTGCATTCTTTGAATGTTGTTAGAGCTTTGAAATATTATGTTGAAGCTACGAAATCTTTCTGTAAGACTTCTAGTCTATTTGTTATCTTTTCCGGTTCTAGGAAAGGCCAGAAAGCTTCTGCCATTTCTTTGGCATCTTGGTTGAAATCTTTAATTCATCTTGCCTATGTTGAGTCGGGTAAAATTCCGCCTCAGAGAATTACAGCTCATTCTACTAGGTCAGTATCTACTTCCTGGGCGTTTAGGAATGAAGCTTCGGTTGACCAGATCTGCAAAGCAGCAACTTGGTCCTCTTTGCATACTTTTACTAAATTCTACCATTTTGATGTATTTTCTTCTTCTGAAGCAGTTTTTGGTAGAAAAGTTCTTCAGGCAGCAGTTTCAGTTTGAATCTTCTGCTTATGTTTTTTGTTAAACTTTATTTGGGTGTGGATTATTTTCAGCAGGAATTGGCTGTCTTTATTTTATCCCTCCCTCTCTAGTGACTCTTGTGTGGAAAGATCCACATCTTGGGTAGTCATTATCCCATACGTCACTAGCTCATGGACTCTTGTTAATTACATGAAAGAAAACATAATTTATGTAAGAACTTACCTGATAAATTCATTTCTTTCATATTAACAAGAGTCCATGAGGCCCACCCTTTTTTGTGGTGGTTATGATTTTTTTGTATAAAGCACAATTATTCCAATTCCTTATTTTATATGCTTCGCACTTTTTTTCTTATCACCCCACTTCTTGGCTATTCGTTAAACTGATTTGTGGGTGTGGTGAGGGGTGTATTTATAGGCATTTTAAGGTTTGGGAAACTTTGCCCCTCCTGGTAGGAATGTATATCCCATACGTCACTAGCTCATGGACTCTTGTTAATATGAAAGAAATGAATTTATCAGGTAAGTTCTTACATAAATTATGTTTTTTCTGAGTCAGTTATTGATACCTTAATACAGGCTAGGAAGCCTGTTACCAGAAAGATTTACCATAAAATATGGCGTAAATACCTATATTGGTGCGAATCCAAAGGTTACTCTTGGAGTAAGGTTAGGATTCCTAGGATATTGTCTTTTCTACAAGAAGGTTTAGAAAAGGGTTTATCCGCTAGTTCCTTAAAGGGACAGATCTCAGCTCTGTCCATTCTGTTGCACAAACGTCTGTCAGAAGTTCCAGACGTTCAGGCTTTTTGTCAGGCTTTGGCCAGGATTAAGCCTGTGTTTAAAACTGTTGCTCCGCCATGGAGTTTAAACCTTGTTCTTAACGTTTTACAGGGCGTTCCGTTTGAACCCCTTCATTCCATTGATATAAAGTTGTTATCTTGGAAAGTTCTATTTTTAATGGCTATTTCCTCGGCTTGAAGAGTCTCTGAGTTATCAGCCTTACATTGTGATTCTCCTTATTTGATTTTTCACTCGGATAAGGTAGTTCTGTGTACTAAACCTGGGTTTTTACCTAAGGTAGTCACTAACAGGAATATCAATCAAGAGATTGTTGTTCCATCCTTGTGTCCAAATCCTTCTTCAAGGAAGGAACGACTTCTGCACAATCTGGATGTAGTTCGTGCCCTAAAATTTTATTTACAGGCAACTAAAGATTTTCGACAAACGTCTTCCCTGTTTGTCGTTTACTCTGGTCAGAGGAGAGGTCAAAAAGCTTCTGCTACCTCTCTCTCTTTTTGGCTTCGTAGCATAATACGTTTAGCTTATGAGACTGCTGGACAGCAGCCTCCTGAAAGAATTACAGCTCATTCCACTAGAGCTGTGGCTTCCACTTGGGCCTTTAAGAATGAGGCCTCTGTTGAACAGATTTGCAAGGCTGCAACTTGGTCTTCGCTTCATACTTTTTCCAAATTTTACAAATTTGACACTTTTGCTTCTTCGGAGGCTATTTTTGGGAGAAAGGTTCTTCAGGCAGTGTTTCCTTCTGTATAAAGAGCCTGCCTATCCCTCCCGTCATCCGTGTACTTTTGCTTTGGTATTGGTATCCCAGAAGTAATGATGACCCGTGGACTGATCACACTTAACAGGAGAAAACATAATTTATGCTTACCTGATAAATTCCTTTCTCCTGTAGTGTGATCAGTCCACGGCCCGCCCTGTTTTTTACGGCAGGTAAATATTTTTTAAATTATACTCCAGTCACCACTACACCCTTTGGCTTCTCCTTTCTCGTTGGTCCTTGGTCGAATGACTGGGGGTGACGTAGAGGGGAGGAGCTATATGGCAGCTCTGCTGGGTGAATCCTCTTGCACTTCCTGTTGGGGAGGAGTAATATCCCAGAAGTAATGATGACCCGTGGACTGATCACACTACAGGAGAAAGGAATTTATCAGGTAAGCATAAATTATGTTTTTCCAAGCTTGCTAGTCTAATTGCTAGTCTGTTTAAACATGTCTGACACAGAGGAATCTCGTTGTGCAATATGTTTAAAGGCCAATGTGGAGCCCAATAGAAATTTGTGTACTAATTGCATTGATGCTACTTTGAATAAAAGCCAATCTGTACATGTAAAGAAAATTTCACCAGACAACGAGGGGAAAGTTATGCCGACTAACTCTCCTCACGTGTCAGTACCTTCGTCTCCCGCTCAGGAGGTGCGTGATATTGTGGCGCCAAGTACATCAGGGCGGCCATTACAAATCACTTTGCAAGACATGGCTAATGTTATGACTGAAGTATTATCTAAATTACCAGAACTTAGGGGTAAACGCGACCACTCTGGGGTGAGAACAGAGTGCGCTGATAATATTAGAGCCATGTCTGATACTGCGTCACAATTGGCAGAACATGAGGACGGAGAGCTTCATTCTGTGGGTGACGGATCTGATCCAAATAAACTGGATTCAGACATTTCAAATTTTAAATTTAAGCTTGAGAACCTCCGTGTATTACTAGGGGAGGTATTAGCGGCTCTGAATGATTGTAACACGGTTGCAATTCCAGAGAAATTATGTAGGCTGGATAGATACTATGCGGTACCGGTGTGTACTGACGTTTTTCCTATACCTAAGAGGCTTACAGAGATTATTACCAAGGAGTGGGATAGGCCCGGTGTGCCTTTTTCCCCCCCTCCTTTATTTAGAAAAATGTTTCCAATAGACGCCACCACACGGGACTTATGGCAGACGGTCCCTAAGGTGGAGGGAGCAGTTTCTACTCTGGCTAAGCGCACCACTATCCCGGTGGAGGATAGCTGTGCTTTTTCAGATCCAATGGATAAAAAGTTAGAGGGTTACCTTAAGAAAATGTTTGCTCAACAAGGTTTTATATTACAACCCCTTGCATGCATTGCGCCTATCACGGCTGCGGCGGCGGCATTCTGGTTTGAGTCTCTAGAAGAGACCATTAGCTCAGCTCCATTGGATGAGATTATTGACAAGCTTAGAGTCCTTAAGCTAGCTAATTCATTTATTTCTGATGCCGTAGTACACTTAACTAAGCTTACGGCTAAGAACTCCGGATTCGCCATTCAAGCGCGCAGAGCGCTGTGGCTTAAATCCTGGTCAGCCGATGTGACTTCTAAATCTAAATTGCTTAACATACCTTTCAAAGGGCAAACATTATTCGGGCCCGGTTTGAAAGAGATTATCGCTGACATTACTGGAGGTAAGGGCCATGCCCTGCCTCAAGACAGAGCCAGACCAAGGGCTAAACAGTCTAATTTTCGTGCCTTTCGTAACTTCAAGGCAGGAGCAGCATCAACTTCCTCCGCTCCAAAACAGGAAGGAACTGTTGCTCGCTACAGACAGGGCTGGAAACCTAACCAGTCCTGGAACAAGGGCAAGCAGGCCAGAAAGCCTGCTGCCGCCCCTAAGACAGCATGAAGTGAGGGCCCCCGATCCGCAAACGGATCTAGTGGGGGGCAGACTTTCTCTCTTCGCCCAGGCTTGGGCAAGAGATGTCCAGGATCCCTGGGCGTTAGAGATCATATCTCAGGGATATCTTCTGGACTTCAAAGCTTCTCCTCCAAAAGGGAGATTTCATCTTTCAAGGTTGTCAGCAAACCAGATAAAGAAAGAAGCGTTTCTACGCTGTGTACAAGACCTTTTAATAATGGGAGTGATCCATCCGGTTCCGCGGTCGGAACAAGGACAAGGGTTTTACTCAAATCTGTTTGTGGTTCCCAAAAAAGAGGGAACCTTAAGACCAATCTTGGATTTAAAGATACTAAACAAATTCCTAAGAGTTCCATCGTTCAAAATGGAAACTATTCGGACAATCTTACCTATGATCCAAAAGGGTCAGTACATGACCACATACCGATTCACAAAGATCATTACCGGTACCTAAGGTTTGCCTTCCTAAACAGGCATTACAGGTTTGTAGCTCTTCCCTTCGGGTTAGCTACCGCTCCAAGAATCTTTACAAAGGTTCTGGGCTCTCTTCTGGCGGTACTAAGACCGCGAGGAATATCGGTAGCTCCGTACCTAGACGACATTCTGATACAAGCGTCAAGTTTCCAAACTGCCAAGTCTCATACAGAGTTAGTTCTGGCATTTCTAAGGTCGCATGGGTGGAAGGTGAACGTAGAAAAGAGTTCTCTATTGCCACTCACAAGAGTTCCCTTCTTGGGGACTCTTATAGATTCTGTAGAAATGAAAATTTACCTGACAGAGACCAGGTCAACGAAACTTCAAAACGCTTGCCGTGTCCTTCATTCCATTCAACGCCCGTCAGTGGCTCAATGCATGGAGGTAATCTGCTTAATGGTAGCGGCAATGGACATAGTTCCTTTTGCACGCCTGCATCTCAGACCACTGCAATTATGCATGCTAGGTCAGTGGAATGGGGATTACTCAGATTTGTCCCCTATGCTGAATCTGGATCAAGAGACCAGAGATTCTCTTCAATGGTGGCTTTCTCGGCCACATCTGTCCAGGGGGATGCCCTTCAGCAGACCAGATTGGACGATAGTAACAGACGCCAGCCTGCTAGGTTGGGGCGCTGTCTGGAATTCCCTGAAGGCTCAGGGATCATGGACTCAGGAGGAGAAACTCCTTCCAATAAACATTCTGGAATTAAGAGCGGTTTTCAATGCTCTTCTGGCTTGGCCTCAGTTAGCAACTCTGAGGTTCATCAGGTTCCAGTCGGACAACATCACGACTGTGGCTTACATCAACCATCAGGGAGGGACAAGGAGTTCCCTAGCGATGATGGAAGTCTCAAAGATAATTCGCTGGGCAGAGTCTCACTCTTGCCACCTATCAGCGATCCACATCCCAGGAGTGGAGAACTGGGAGGCGGATTTCCTAAGTCGCCAGACTTTTCATCCGGGGGAGTGGGAACTTCATCCGGAGGTATTTGCCCAATTGCTTCGGCGTTGGGGCAAACCAGATCTGGATCTCATGGCGTCTCGCCAGAACGCAAAACTTCCTTGGTACGGATCCAGGTCCAGGGACCCGGGAGCGGTGCTGATAGATGCTCTGACAGCACCTTGGGTCTTCAACATGGCTTATGTGTTTCCACCCTTCCCGATGCTTCCTCGATTGATTGCCAGAATCAAACAGGAGAGAGCATCGGTGATTCTAATAGCGCCTGCGTGGCCACGCAGGACCTGGTATGCAGATCTAGTGGACATGTCGTCCTGTCCACCATGGTCTCTGCCTCTGAGACAGGACCTTCTGATTCAGGGTCCTTTCAAACATCCAAATCTAGTTTCTCTGAGACTGACTGCATGGAGATTGAACGCTTGATTCTATCTAAACGTGGATTCTCGGAGTCAGTGATTGATACCTTAATACAGGCTAGGAAACCTGTTACCAGGAAAATTTACCATAAAATATGGCGTAAATACTTGTATTGGTGCGAATCCAAGAGTTACTCATGGAGTAAGGTTAGGATTCCTAGGATATTGTCTTTTCTACAAGAAGGTTTAGAAAAGGGTTTATCAGCTAGTTCTTTAAAGGGACAGATCTCAGCTCTGTCCATCCTTTTACACAAACGTCTGTCAGAAGTTCCAGACGTTCAGGCTTTTTGTCAGGCTTTGGCCAGGATTAAGCCTGTGTTTAAAACTGTTGCTCCGCCGTGGAGCTTAAATTTAGTTCTTAACGTTTTACAGGGTGTTCCGTTTGAACCCCTTCATTCCATTGATATCAAGCTGTTATCTTGGAAAGTTCTGTTTTTGATGGCTATTTCCTCGGCTCGAAGAGTCTCTGAGTTATCGGCCTTACATTGTGATTCTCCTTACCTGATTTTTCATTCAGACAAGGTAGTTCTGCGTACTAAACCTGGGTTCTTACCTAAGGTAGTCACTAACAGGAATATCAATCAAGAGATTGTTGTTCCATCATTGTGCCCTAACCCTTCTTCAAAGAAGGAATGACTTTTGCACAATCTGGACGTCGTCCGTGCCCTGAAATTTTATTTGCAGGCAACTAAAGATTTTCGCCAAACTTCTTCCCTGTTTGTCGTTTATTCTGGACAGAGGAGAGGTCACAAAGCTTCGACTACCTCTCTCTCTTTCTGGCTTCGTAGCATAATACGTTTAGCCTATGAGACTGCTGGACAGCAGCCTCCTGAAAGAATTACAGCTCATTCTACTAGAGCTGTGGCTTCCACCTGGGCCTTTAAAAATGAGGCCTCTGTTGAACAGATTTGCAAGGCTGCAACTTGGTCTTCACTTCACACCTTTTCGAAATTTTACAAATTTGACACTTTTGCTTCTTCGGAGGCTGTTTTTGGGAGAAAGGTTCTTCAGGCAGTGGTTCCTTCCGTGTAAAGAGCCTGCCTGTCCCTCCCGTCTTCCGTGTACTTTTAGCTTTGGTATTGGTATCCCATAAGTAATGGATGACCCGTGGACTGACTACACTTAACAGGAGAAAACATAATTTATGCTTACCTGATAAATTCCTTTCTCCTGTAGTGTAGTCAGTCCACGGCCCGCCCTGTTTTTATGGCAGGTCTAAATTTTAAATTATACTCCAGTCACCACTGCACCCTATAGTTTCTCCTTTCTCGTTTGGTTTTCGGTCGAATGACTGGGTATGACGTAGAGGGGAGGAGCTATATAGCAGCTCTGCTTGGGTGATCCTCTTGCACTTCCTGTTAGGGAGGAGACATAATCCCATAAGTAATGGATGACCCGTGGACTGACTACACTACAGGAGAAAGGAATTTATCAGGTAAGCATAAATTATGTTTTTGGCACTAAAGCCTTCTCTGAGACACTGGGTTTTCCCTGTGTGGTAACAACACCCCCCTCAGCTTCCCAGGCTTTAGTTTCCTCTACAGAGCTGCTTCAGGCAACAAAAACAACTCCAAAGTATTTGCACAGAAATTGCCATTTGTATCAAAGGAGGGAGGTGAGTACCCATACAGGAGCTGCCAGGGGGGGCACAGGGGCAACTCAGTCTGCATGCGGGATAAGATAGTGTATGTATAAGGTGTCGTCGTATATTGCTTAAAGGGCCAATAAATACAGAAGATTTGCATAATCAACCAATGCATGATAACAAGACAATGCAATAGCACTTTGTATGAACTTCAAATGAGTAGATTTTTTTTTTTTTCTGACAAATTTCAGTTGTCTATTTCCACCTGTATCATGTGACAGTTATCAGCCAATCACAAATACATATACGTATATTCTGTGAATTCTTACACATGCTCAGTAGGAGCTGGTGACTTAAAAAGTGTAAATATAAAAAGGCTGTAAACATTTTGTTAGTGGAAGTTAATTGGAAAGTTGTTTAAAATTGCATGTTCTATCTGAATCAGAAAAGTTTGATTTTGACGAGTGTCCCTTTTTAATATACATTAAAATGGAACAAAATGACTCTGTTCACACTGATATAATTGACTGTTCAAGCTGCCTTTAAATGCAGCTAATGTTCCTCTTTGTACATATTTATGTTTATTTTGCAAGTCTGTTCCAGTATATCAGATCAATCAAATCTGTGAGAATTCTATACCTTAGATTTTGCATGCAAACCATCCACTTCCATAGGGAAATTATTCACTAGGGGGAACATTACTAGCTTTTATCCTGAAAAATAGCATGTACAAAGTGGTGACAGATTGTTTAGTGGCTGTCCCCAAACCAAGTAAGCATAAATCTGTGGATTTAACTCTCAGGTAAATGTGCAAAATGCTTCCCCTCAGCCCCAAATACCTGTTCTCCTGCAGAGCTCTGATTCTGAGGATACAAAATTGTTTAGAACAGATGGGGAAGTATCATCTGACGAACAGGACCCTGATTCTGAATATTACCTTCAGATTTAAAGTAGAGCATATAATTTAGGGGGGGAAAACCTGATGAAAAAACAAACCTGTAAATCCGTTAAAGGGGCAGTCTAGTCCAACATAAACTTTCATGATTCAGAAAGGGCATGCATTTTTTAAACAACTTTCTAATTTACTTTTATTACCAATTTTGCTTTGTTCTCTTGGTATTCTTAGTTGAAAGCTAAACCTAGGAGGTTCATATGCTAATTTCTTAGACCTTGAAGGCCGCCTCTTATCTAAATGCATTTTGACCGTTTTTCACTAATAGAGGGTGTTAGTTCCTGTGTGTCATATAGATAACACTGCTCACGCACATGGAGTTCCTAGGAGTCAGCACTAATTTGGCTAAAATGCAAGTCTGTCAAAAGAACTGAAATAAGGGGGCAGTTTGCAGAAGCTTAAATACAAGATAATCACAGAGGTAAAAAGTGTATTGTTATAACTCTGTTGGTTATGCAAAACTAGGGAATGGGTAATAAAGAGATATAGATTGTGAGAATAGATTGACACTTTCCGTCTAAGGAAAGATTCTGTTTGGTTCAGACTTGGACTCTATTATTAAGACGGTTAATGGTGAGAAAGGAGCTTTTCTCCCTCAGGACAAGAAATCCAAAGGAAAGAACTGACGTGGTAATCCGTTAAGTTCCTTTAACTCTGCAGGAGATCAAAAGCCCTCTACTCCGAAGTCTGGGTCCTCCAAGCTGGCCTGGAAGCCTTGTTCACGAGCAAGAAACAAGTAGTCCAAAAAGTCAAACACCAATACTAAATCTGCATAAAGGTGTGGCCCCCAGGCCAGAATCTGTTCTGGTAGGGGGCAGACTTGAGTCTTTTTCAGAAGGCCTGGGTCAGGTCAGTCCAGTATTCCTGGGTTCAAAACATTATTTCCCAGGGCTACAAGATAGGCTTTCGGTCCAGACCTGAAGGATGATTCCTTCTGTCTTATGTCCCCCAAAGCCATTCAAAGGCAGCTGCCTTTATGCAATGTGTTCAGGAATTAGAGTATATAGGAATAATTATCCCTGTACCTGTGTCTCAACAGGGTCAAGGATTTAACTCCAATCTGTTCATTATCCCAAAGAAGGAAGGGACTCACAGACCTGTCAAAGATCTGAAAACCCTAAACATGTTTGTCATGGTTTCCACTTTCAAAATGGAAACAATACGCACAATTTTACTCTTAATTCAGCAGGCTCAGTTTATGACTACTATAGACCTCAAGGATGCATACTTGCACATACCTATCCCCAAGGACCACTATCAATTCCTGAGGTCTGCATATCTGGAGAAAGACTACCAGTTTGTCGCTCTTCTACTTGGTCTGGCTACAGCTGCTTGTATCTTCACAAAGGTGTTAGGTGCATTTTTAGCAGTAATCAGAGCTCAGGGCATTTCAATTGCACAGTATCTAGATGATATACAAGTGCAAGCACCTTCCCTGTCACTAGCGAACTTCGGGCTCTTCAGTCCTGGCCCCTAGTGAAGGAGAGTTTATACATTTCCAGTCGGACAATATCAAGGGGTACCTGCAGTCTACTGGCCATCCAGGAAGTTTCTCAGATTCTGTCCTGGGCAGAGAGGAATCAGTGTTCCCTGTCAGCAATTCACATACCAGGTGTGAACTGGGAGGCGGATTACCTCAGCTGTCAATCGGTCCATCTAGTAGAATGGTCTCTCCATCAGAACAGTGACAGATGGGGCATCGATATGATGTCATTCACTTAAATCACAAACTTAAGAGGTATTTTGCAAGATCAAGAGATCCAAAGGCTCACATAATAGACACCTTGGTATGTCCATGGGAGTTTCAGCTAGCATACCTGTTTCCTCTGTTTTGTTCTTCTTCCAAGAGCCATTGCTTGAATCAAACAGGAATCAGCATTAGTAATATTAAATGCTCCAGCCTGGCCCACAGGACATGGTATGTGGATCTAGTGCAGATGTCCTTATCTTCTCCATGGATTCTTCCTTTGAGACAAGACCTGTTGTCTCAAGGTCCTCTTTTCCATCAGGATCTCTAATCTTTCAATTTAACAGCGTGGAGGTTAAATGCCTAGTTTTGAGACAGATGTTTCTCAGAATCAGTCATTGGAACTTTGACGCATGCCAAGATCTAGAAAGCATATTTTGAGTGGTGTTCTTCCAGAAGGTTTTTACAGAAGGCCTTGACAAAGGTTTGTCCGTTAGTTCCATAAAAGGTCAAATTTCTGCTTTATCTGTATGTTATAGGGAGTTGGCTAAATTCCCTGATGTTCAGATTTTTGTCCAGTTCTTAGAATTAGGCCAGTTGTGAAACCTTTTTCTCCACCCTGTAATTCTAGTTCTCTCCTTTTGAACCAATGCATTCCATTGATATCAAACTTATCTTGGAAAGTACTTTTCCTAATGGCAATCTCTTTAGCAAGGAGAATTTCTGAGTCGTCAGCCTTTTCTTGTGAGTCTCAATTTCTAATTATTCACAAGGATAAAGATGTACTTTTGTACTAAATATGATTTTCTTCCTAAGGTAGTTTCTGAGTAAAATATCAATCAAGAAATTGTTGTTCCTTCATTGTGTCCAGATCTTGCTAACTCTTAAGGAGCGACTATTACATAATCTTGATGTAGTCAGGGCTTTGAAATTCTATCTCCAGTCTACTGAAGATTTCAGACAAACTTCTAGTTTTTTTTGTTCACTTCTCTGGGACTCGTAAGGGACAGAAAGCTACTATGGTAGTGTTGGCTCAAACAATTGATTCACAAGGCTTACTTGGTGACGGGGAAAGTCTCCACCTAAGCATTTTACAGCGCATTCTGCAAGAGGAGTTGCAACATTGTGAAAGCTTAAAAATGATGCATCTTTGGAGCAGATTTGCAAAGCTGCAACGTGGTCTTCTCTGCATACTTTTTCCAAATTGTATCACTTTAGAGGTTTTTGCTTCTTCACAAGCAGCTTTTGGCAGGAAAGTCCTTCAGGACACAGTGACGGCTAAATAGGAACTGCCAGAAAGTTTGTCCCACCCTTTCCAGGTCTGCTTGGGTATTAATCCCTATTGTTGTGGACCATCATCACTTTACAAAAGACAACATTTTTTCTAATGACACCTTTACAGACCCCGCTTTGTCTTTCCTACCTTCTTGTTTCCTATTTTCTACTTGACTATATGTTAAACTAAGAGAGAGGGAATTTAAGCTCTTGTATGGGTTCTTGACCTCCTCTTAGTGGCAGGAAATATATCCCTTATGTTATGGAGGACAGTGGACCATCATTCCGAAAGAAAATAATTTATCAGGTAAGCATACATTTTGTTATGTAGATACATTAGTGCATTATATTTTAGCTCATACATTAAATATATTAGTACTGTTTAATAATCAATAGGTGTCACTATAGTAAGAGGACGTTTTTGATTAAATGAGATCTATGTTGAAATTACACCATTCAGGTGATATAAATGCACGCCATACTATTTGGATATTACTTTGAATTAAAAGGACAGTCAAGTCCAAATTAAAATTTTATGAGTTAGATAGAGCATTCAATTTCAAACAACTTTCCAATTTACTTTTATTATCTAATTTGCTTCATTTTCTTGGTATCCTTTCTGTAGAAGCATACCTAGGTAGGCTCTGGAGCAGCAATGGGCTATTGGGAACTAGCTGCTAATTGGTGGCTGCAGATAAATGCCTCTTGTTGTTGGCTCACCCATTGTGTACAGCTAGATCCCAGTAGTGCATTTCTGCTCATTCAACAAAGGATACTAAGAGAATGATGCAATAGTAAATGTAAAGCTGTTTAAAATTATATGCACTGTCGAAACCCAATATTTTTTCATAATTTAATGTCCCTTTAAGGGAGAAATCCCAAAATGTTGTACATTTTTTCTTTTCGCATATTGGCTGGAGGCAGTGACATCTGGTAGTATGTATTGCCAACTGGTGCATAGTGGACATCACTGACATCTGGTAGTATGTATTGCCAACTGGTGCATAGTGGACATTAGTTACATTTGGTAGTATGTATTGCCAACTGGTGCATAGTGGACATCAGTGACATCTGGTAGTATGTATTGCCAACTGGTGCATAGTGGACATTGAGTCAATTTGTATGGATAACATGAATAAATAGTATACGAGCTGTTAAAATGCTTCATCCCCCTTCCAATGCTTGGAGTAATTCATTGCAACTAGTAAAATATTACCCATTGTTGGTAAGCCTCTCTTTAGTGAAGGCATCAATTATAAGGTTTTTAGGAACTGGAATTCTAAAGGTTTGGAATATTTTTTTCAATGCCTTAATGTAAATAGAGATGCCATTTGTTCCTTTTGAGATTATCAAGCAGAATTTTAATATTGGCCATTTACAGATAAGACATTTCCTTAATTCAGTAAATCTTGAATTTTCCAAAATTGGGATAGTCTCAATAATGAAATTTCTTTAATCATTAAGTCATTGTTCTATAGCCTACTGGTACAATTTATTTTTGCAAAAAGTAGGGGTGGGGTATGTGAATGTGATTCAAAAATGGTCATCTGATATAGGTCTGGTGTACAACTCTGTACAAGTAGTATTAATAGAGCGTGGAAAGCAACACCTCTTTTATCCTGGAGAGAATCTAATTTGAAATTAATAGAGCTTATTTAACACCCAGAAACTTTTCTAACTTGAATAAGGAACATTTATTTTTTAATGTTATAGATCTTGCTTCTCTTGGGCTAATCTATTGCATTGTATAACCGATAACCGATAATAATTGTATCTGGTTTTGTCCCGAAGTGATAACCTTCTAGCATAAAATTTCATTCTGGTTGATTAAAATTATTAAACAACCTATTTCTTTATGAAAAAAACATCTTCTAAGTGCAAAGATGTGAGATTTGTTAGTTTTGCAATACTCTGTGCTAGAAATATTATCTTTTTAACTTGGAAGTCCAAAAAGGCAATAAATGGTTCTGAAACAAATTGATACATCAAACTCAGAAAGGTAGGTTCATCTCTTATTTTTAAAAATGAGGGAATTGAATATAGTCTTTGCCATATAATGTACAACAGCAATATATTTCTCCCTTCAGCAACACTGTGTGTGTGTGTGTGTGTGTGTGTGTGTGTGTGTATGTATGTATATATATATATATATGGGGAAGGGAGCCTTTTTGCCTCAGGATAAAAAAAATCTAAGGGTAAATTTAGGGCTGCTAACCGTTTTCGTTCCTTTCGTCAGAATAAGGAACAGAAACCTGACCCTTCCCCTAAAGGAACGGTTTCCAATTGGAAGCCTTCTCCAGTCTGGAATAAATCCAAGCCTATTAGAAAATCAAAATCAGCCCCCAAGTCCGCAAGAAGGTGCGGCCCTCATTCCAGCGCAGCTGGTAGGGGGCAGACTAAGATTTTACAAAGATGTTTGGATCAATTCAATCCAAAATCATTGGATCCAGAACATTGTTTCTCAAGGGTACAGAATAGGTTTCAAGGTAAGACCACCTGTGAGAAGTTTCTCTCACGCATTCCAGTGAACCCAGTAAAGGCTCAGGCTTTCCTGAAGTGTGTTTCAGACCTGGAGTTATCCGGGGTAATTGTGCCAGTTCCCTTTCTGGAACGGGGTCTGGGGTTTTATTCAAATTTGTTCATTGTTCCAAACAAAAGAGAATTCTTTCAGACCAGTTCTGGATCTAAAAATTTTGAATCGTTATGTAAGAATACCAACATTCAAGATGTTGACTATAAGGACTATTCTGCCTTTTGTTCAGCAAGGGCATTATATGTCCACAATAGACTTACAGGATGCATATCTTCATATTCCGATTCATCCAGATCACTATCAGTTTCTGAGATTCTCTTTTCTAGACAAGCATTACCAATTTGTTGCTCTTCCTTTTGGCCTAGCAACAGCTCCAAGGATCTTTTCAAAGGTTCTCGGTGCCCTACTCTCTGTAATCAGAGAGCGGGGTATTGCGGTGTTTCCTTATTTGGGACGATATCTTGGTACTTGCTCAGTCTTTACATTCTGCAGAATCTCACACGAATCAACTAGTGTTGTTTCTTCAAAGACATGGTTGGAGGATCAATTTACCAAAAAGTTCCTTGATTCCTCAGACAAGGGTAACCTTTTTAGGATTCCAAATAGATTCAGTATCCATGACTTTGTCTCTAACAGACAAAAGACGTCTGAAATTGGTTTCCGCTTGTCGGAACCTTCAGTCTCAGTCATTCCCTTCAGTAGCTATGTGCATGGGTCTCATGACTGCAGCATCGGACGCGATCCCCTTTGCTAATCTTCCTGATATTCATTGTTTTGTACAGGCTTTGGTTCGTATTAAGCCAATTTCTCCTCCTTGGAGTCTTAATTTGGTTTTGAGGGCTTTACAGGCTCCTCCGTTTGAGCCTATGCATTCTCTGGACATTAAATTACTTTCTTGGAAAGTATTGTTCATTTTGGCCATCTCTTCTGCTAGAAGAGTTTCTGAATTATCTGCTCTTTCTTGTGAGTCTCCTTTTCTGATTTTTCATCAGGATAAGGCGGTTTTGCGGACTTCATTTAAATTTTTACCTAAAGTTGTGAATTCCAACATTAGTAGAGAAATTGTTGTCCCTTTCGTTGTGTCCTAATCCTAAGAATTCTTTGGAAAGATCTTTACATTCTTTGGAAAGATCTTTACATTCTTTGGATGTGGTAAGAGCTTTGAAATACTAAAGAGCGTTTAAGCTACTAAAGATTTCAGAAAGACTTCTAGTCTATTTGTTATCTTTTCTGGTTCTAGGAAAGGTCAGA
Organism: Bombina bombina; assembly: GCF_027579735.1. Classification (NCBI taxonomy): domain Eukaryota; kingdom Metazoa; phylum Chordata; class Amphibia; order Anura; family Bombinatoridae; genus Bombina; species Bombina bombina. The sequence goes on from NC_069504.1 coordinate 597,302,462, forward strand.
AGGCTTCTGCCATTTCTTTGGCGTCTTGGTTAAAGCTTTTGATTCATCATGCTTATTTGGAGTCGGGTAAATCCCCGCCTCAAAGGATTACGGCTCATTCTACTAGGTCAGTTTCTACTTCCTGGGCTTTTAAGAATGAAGCTTCTGTTGATCAGATTTGCAAAGCAGCAACTTGGTCTTTTTTGCATACTTTTACTAAATTCTACCATTTTGAAGTTTTCTCTTCTTCAGAAGCAGTTTTTTTTGGTAGAAAAGTACTTCAGGCAGCTGTTTCAGTTTGATTCTTCTGCTTATAATTTCAATTTATTTCATTATAAAGATTAAAACTTTTGATTTGGGTTGTGGATTAATTTTTCAGCGGAATTGGTTGTCTTTATTTTTATCCCTCCCTCTCTAGTGACTCTTGCGTGAAGTTCCACATCTTGGGTATTTGCTATCCCATACGTCACTAGCTCATGGACTCTTGCCAATTACATGAAAGAAAACATAATTTATGTAAGAACTTACCTGATAAATTAATTTCTTTTATATTGGCAAGAGTCCATGAGGCCCATCCTTTTTATGGTGGTTATGATTTTTTTGTATAAAGCACAATTATTACAATTCCTTGTTGCTGCTTTCGCTCCTTTCTTATCACCCCACTTCTTGGCTATTCATTAAACTGAATTGTGGGTGTGGTGGGGGGTGTATTTATAGGCATTTTGAGGTTTGGGAAACTTTGCCCCTCCTGGTAGGAATGTATATCCCATACGTCACTAGCTCATGGACTCTTGCCAATATGAAAGAAATGAATTTATCAGGTAAATTCTTACATAAATTATGAAAATAAAACAGAAAGAGCAGATATTTGTCCTTTCAAGGAACTTGCAGACAAACCTTTATCCAACCCATCCTGAAGAAACTGTAAAATTCTAGGAATTCTTAAAGAATGCCATGAAATGTAAGTCTTCCAAACTCGATAATAAATCTTTCTAGAAACAGATTTACGAGCCTGCAACATAGTATTGATCACCGAGTCTATGCCTAATGACTAAGCGTTCAATTTCCATACCTTCAAGTTTAATGATTTGAGATCCTGATGGAAAAATGGACCTTGAGATAGAAGGTCTGGCCTTAATGGAAGTGGCCAAGGTTGGCAACTGGGCATCCGAACAAGATCCGCATACCAAAACCTGTTAGGCCATGCTGGAGCCACCAGCAGCACAAACGATTGCTCCATGATGATTTTGGAGATCACTCTTGGAAGAAGAACTAGAGGCGGGAAAATATAAGCAGGTTGATAACACCAAGGAAGGGTCAATGCATCCACTTGTCGTCGTGAGTGAGCTCGTCTCAGGTGCAGTAATAAAGAGGTCCAGACCAGATATTTATCAAACAAGGGCTCACCTCAGGAGAGGTAATCTTTATTACACTGTTGCAACAGTGTCCCAGCACAAAACACAGCAACGCAAGACTAACTCATTTTCATATACATGCATTTTTATACTATTACAGTAACTTACAAAGCAGAGCTAATTGGCTGCTAATGATTGGCCAATAAATCTCACGTGATTAGCGGTTGCTAAAAAAAACAGGTTCTCTATGTTAGAATTAGTAAGATATGCTTTCTTGGAATTTGGCCAGATACTAATTGGGTTGGAAAAATAATACTAGACAAAGAGGCCTTGATTTTAAGACATTTAGAAAACAATCCATGAGAAAAAGCCAAAACAAAGTTATATGTTTGTGTAACATATTAGGTTATAAGTGAATTGCTGGAAAATACAGAAGTAATATATCTGCAGTTTCAGAGAAGAGTTCAGTAAAAGAAAAGGAAAAGTTTGGTTAAACATATAAAATAATGAAAATAGAATAAGCAGCTCATAACATTCCCCCCTTTGATGGCAAACGTCAAAGTGCTGCGATCACAAAAACTCAATGTGACTCATGGCGGTTTGACAATCACAATGCTATTAGTACATGGGTGCTCCCGTCCAAGATGGTTCACATGACTACAAGAGGGTAAGCAAAAACAAGGTAGGAGTGAAGTTGTTCGGTAGTAGACTATTCCTGGACGCTAAGCGCCATCGGGTGGAGTAGACAACTACCTAAACATTCCTATATATACAGTATATATGTGCAGTGTGACATGACATAGTGCAGAAACATCCCCTCCCAGATTCATTAACAACAATTAACAATCCCCATCATTCTTGCAGAGTTGATGGTGAATAGTGGGTTGTCAGGCAGTATCATGGCATGTTTGGGAGGTGATGGAATTCTGCACCTGTGAAGGAAATATAGAGAGTGTAAGTATAAGGTAATGCAATATGAAAACAAAATAAAACAATACAGAAAGACAATGAAGAAATAGAAACCAGGGAAAAAGGAGTGGGTTATGGGTATACAGGCTACGACCGGGGTGGCCATCAAGGTAGATGATGGTCCATGGTCTCTCCGTGGCCAGTTTCCCAATGTAGGAAAGTTCTAGATGATCCTAGGGACGTAGTGCATCCTGCATAGGGATAACACAGGGAAATTTAAGGCACAGCTGGTGGTTAGGCAATAACATTGTAAGATCAAGAGGTCAGACGAGATATAGAGCAGGAGAGAAGTAGGTGAACTCAGAAGAAATCAGGGTCAAGAGAGATCTCAACATGGTGGGGAGATTTAAAACGGATAAAGGGAAACAAGTATTTGAGAGAAGAATGAGACACAGAGAAAACAAACTTGCATGTAGAAATTAAACCAGGTACACATTGTATACAGCAACATATCAGGATAAGGCATACTATAATAACAATGCCATACAGAAAAAGGGAGCTTAACCATCCCAAATTAGGTAGCCAATCAAAGAGATGGTCAAAAATACCTCCAATGCCAAATTTGTCATCAATCACATCTTGGACATTTTGGGATAGGGACTCCCCTCCTTGGGAAGCCAGTAAGTAATCAAGGGCCATCCTATTCTGCAAAGCTAGTTGTCTAAGCTGCTTCAACTCTTGGGCCACATTCTGAACAACTCCTGCACTCTCTTTCATGAAGGTCTGTAGTATCACAGATAACATGATGATGTCCTGATGATTCAGGTAGACACCAACGGCCGGGAGGATAGCTCGACCAGTTGAATCTCCAGCATACTGTTGGACAAGGGGGAGCAGCGAGCTTCCAGATTCACGTTTATTGCGAAATGGGCCCAAGGGCAGCATGGTAACAACTCGGACGGCTGGGGTTACCACACCCAGGAAACAGATGGCTGTATAGTTACCAGGGAGGACTGACACCGCTGTCTGTCCACATATCCAATACAACCCAGGGGGTGGTCTGTTAAGGAAAGATTGTACAAGGGATGGGGAAACAAAAGTACAATTGGGGCCCTGGAGGAAACAAAAAAAAATGCAGTGAGATCATGATTAACAGTCAGGATCATTCCAGAGGAATTTACCAGCCGGAAATGAGTGCCATTACTGGAAATTACATACTCACATAGGGAGGCACCCAACCGCACCTTGGCCAATTTTTCTGCAGATAGTACCATATGAGGTGCCTCCCAAGGAGATAAAATTGCCTGATAGGTTGAACAATGGTGTACCTGGAGGAATAAAAGTAGACAAATCAAATGTAATCAAATCAACATTAATACCCATGAGAGGAATACTCCTCTTATAATGAGTAGGTATGTGAGCACAAATATAGCAGTTGCCCTTAGTGTGATGGGCTATAGTTTGGAGTAGGACAACGTGTGAGTTTAGTCCCCATTCACCTAAAGAATAGTTCTCTGTGGACAATTGGGCATTAGGTAAATTATCATTATGGGGGAAAGAATCATGGGGGTAAATAGGGGTTGTAGCAAAGGTAGTTATATGGGAACATCAAGCAATGAGGGGTAACTTTCGTTTCTCAGCTACCCTCTCCATAATTTTCAAACCACATTCAGTAGTGGGGGCCATGCAAATATACTGGATAACAAAACCCTTAGGACTTTTATTGCGAACTTTGAGTATAATTACTTGTTGGGCAGCTAGTAGTGGGAGGGAAAACTGCCACAGATACAAGGTTACCAGAACAGGAGTATTTAGTAAAAGGGTTAGAAGAAACACACTGACCAGGAGACACATATTGGGAAATAGAGTAAGAGAGCATGGTCAAAAGTGTGACACAAAACAAAGGAGACATATTGAGGAATGTTATTCAAGATATCAACAGAGGAGTGAGACAATGAAAATAAGAGTAAGGAAGACAAATCTTTCAGTTTCACTCATTCAGATAGTGGGATTTTACTATTTCTGGTTAGTCTGAGTTTCAAACCAGGAAGGGTCTGAATTAATCACTCGTCATCAGGGGTCTTGGTTACCCCTTCTTCCGAGGCCTTGGTTGCCCCAGCTTCTTCTTTCTTTGCTCTGTTGCAGGCTGCTTCTTTTTCTGGGCTGTATCTTTTACACCTGGAGTAGTGGATCCAAGAGTCGACCTTGGCAACTTAAATAGTTGTTGGAGTAGTCAGTAAAACCAGTAAGGACCTTTCCAGAGAGGCTGCAGTGGCTTTTTTTATAGGTCTGGACTAAAATGAAGTCACCTGACTGGAAGGGATGTGCAGTCACGTCCAATGGCAAAGACAGAGAGAGAGGCACGTCTGTGGAGAGAATGTAATTGCTTTTGCAGTTGCAAAAGATAAGCAGTTAGTTATACATCACCCACTGCAAGGTAAGGCAGGTGTAAGGTGTTGGCACTATACAAAGGAGGTGGCCTACCAAACAACAGTTCATATGGTGAGAGCTTGAGGGTCCCCCTATGGTTTGTGTGAGTTCCAAACAGTGCTAGGGGCAAAAAGCATCTACCCATTTAAGGCTTGCTTGAGAACAAATTTTTGCAATAGTCTGTTTTAGGGTCTGGTTCTTTCTTTCCACTTGGCCTGAGCTTTTCTGGATGCCAAGTAAAGCCTAAGGCTAATGTCAGTTGGTAAATAATATTACTTGTGAAATGTGTTCCTCTGTTAGATTCAATTACTCTGGGGAGGCCAAACCTGGGTATGAGTTCTTTTAGCATTCACTTGGCAACTTCTTGGACTTCACAGTTCGAGTAGGAAAGGCCTCGACCCATCCAGTAAGTTGGTCCACTATCACAAGTAAATGTTTGAAACCCCTACAGGGAGGTATGTCAGAAAAGTCAATTTGTAAACGTTCAAAAGGTTGAAATGCCCATGGACGTCCGCCTGGTGGGCCTTTAGGTTCCGCTCTTGGATTGAATTGAGCACGTCTCACAATTCAATACAACTAATTTTGCAGCTTGATGGGGGGGCAAACCACTGTCTAATAAGGGTTTCAGCAAGTTGTGTGTGGTACCTCAGTGTGTTTGGTTATGCAGAAAGGATAGCATAAGAGAGAGGTGTTGTTGAGGTAGAGCAGAGCATCCATCTGGAGTGGACCAGATACCAAAAGAGTCACAGGTAAGACCAAGAATAGTCCAGAGGTAAACAGTTTGTTCAGGAAGAGAAGTGTAAAGAGAAGACAATGTAGTGTCAAGAGGGTGAGGTTTGTGAGTGGGGGTGAGAGAAGGATAAATGGCAGAGAAGCTGCATGCTAAGCAATTTGATCAGCATAATTATTACAAAGTGAAATGGGTTCCTGTGAGTGTGTGTGTGCTTTGCAATGCATGACAGAGATGTAAATGGATTGAGTCAAGGAGTGCAGAAACTTGTGGTGCATTGGCAATTTGGGTACCAGCAGAAGTTAGAAAACCCCTTAATTTCCATAATTGACCAGTGGCGTATACAATCCCTAAAGCATATTTACTATCAGTGTAAATGTTTACTGACCTGTCCTTTGAGAGCTGACAAGCAAGTGTGAGTGCATGTAGCTCAGCCGCTTGGGCACTGTAGTGATATGGGAGGGGCTCGGCCTCTATAACAGAATCTGTCATGACAACAGCAGAAACATTCACCATCCTCAAACTTCCATCACAGAACAGTGCCCAATCCAGGTTAGGTAGAGGCACATCAGAGAGGCCATCCCTTGGTTTGGAGGAAAAGAGAGATACAGATAAACAGTCATAGTGTGGGGTACCATCATCAGGCAGAGGTAACAAAGTTGCTGGGTTGAGAGAGGTACAGCGGAGGATAGTGATATTAGAAGGTACAAGGAGCAGTGTCTCATACCTAGTGAGATGTTGGTTTGAGAAATGTGTATTTTTCTAATTGAGTAAGAGGTGTACTGTGTGTGACACATAAATGTGTAAAGGATGTCCCTGTACAAGCTCCTTTCCTCTATTTTGGCATTTGAAATAGCTGATTTGGCCTGTGGCATACCCACCTATAGTAAGTTTTATACTGGAGTCTCAGCTATCAATCAGCCTAAGTAAACAAGCCAGTAATAAGAAACCACACTCACAGGGGTGCAGGATAGTTAAAGGGGACAGTTTACCCCAAATTATGAATAATTTTTAATCGAAACTGCTGACATAGTTAAATATACTAGTGCTGAGTATACAATAAACTTAATTTTCTTTCTCTTTAAATATTTTTTTTTTAAATCTCAGATTTTATATCAGTTTGCCTATACCCCTTTAACTATTTTCTTTTCTGCGGTCACTTTGGTTTCCCTGCCTTCAGTGCATAGCACATGCTCCACCCCCTGACTCCGTGTTGAGCAGTGAGCAGTTTTTTTTGTTGAGCTTGAATACATTCAGGTCAGTGATATCTCTCAGTTTGCAACTTATTTGAAGAGAAAAAGAAAACGTTTGCAACATGCAATTCCACTCCTGTATTAGAACAGACTTTTACACAGAACTATATGTATTCAACTCAGAAGTCAAATACACATCGGCATGAAGCCTCAATCAGCTGGAAAGCAAATGTAACTTTTTTTTTTCCCCACTGCTAGTCTCACAGATTGCAGCTGCTGTCATCAGTTCAGTTTGCATTACAGAGAGGATTGATTTACACTGCCTAAATGTCCGCTATCTAAACGGCAGGTTTTATATTATATATACAATATATACAAGGAAAGGTCTCTGCGCAAGGTGGTTATGTAACCAAACTATTGTAAAACAAACTAAAGTAAAAATATTAAAAAAAAAATCATCCAGGTCTTATGCTATTATTATGCTCCCCGAGACAGTTAAATGTAAAGTGTGGGGAGTGATATTTTAATTTATTTTGTTAGCTGCTGATTGTGTCTGCACATTGGAGGTTTACTGTCTTAAACTTGCAAATGCAATTTCTCCTACATTTTATTACTATGCAGCTTATATAACAAGTCATTGAAAATACATTAATATAAAAAAACTATTTTACAGTGTACTGTCCCCATAAGGGCTGACCATTTATCATATTACATATTCAATCTTATTGTCTTATTTACCATCAAAACTCCACCTCCCCACTGCATCACAACCTGCGTATACTTAAATATTTATTGCAAAAGAAACAGACCCAAATACTTTAGATATATCTAATGGCATACAGTCCATAATACAGCAAAGAAGCAGAACTCCAATGGCAAACAAGACAAGTTTTTTTTTTTTTTTTTATCTTTTCCACAAACAAATACTTGCAAATACAACATACTTAACCCATTAATCATATACCAGAAAAACTCTCATATTTACTAGAGCGTGACATAAATGACACACACCATCGCACTTTCAAAGTCCTTAGTTACTTCACTTGCAAAAAACAATATATTTTATATGCCTCAAACAGATGGAAACACATTAAATCTCTTATCAGCCCATACATAAAACAAATATCACTTAAAACTAAAAAAAAATGCTATTATTGGCACACAAAATTAAGAACATACATATGACTTTAAAACCAAGTTACAGCAATAACAAGCAAATCATTACAGCATCAAATTTCTTAGCTAAGAATCCCTGATACTCACACACACAGCTCTAGCCTGCATCAGACATCAAAGCCAGCTTTCTTTTGCAGCGATTGTACACAAAAATTCATATCATCTCACATACCTCAAATGTTTCACTCCCAGCATTTATTCTAAAGCAATTTTAGCATACATGAAACTTTTAGTAACACAGAAAACACATTTTCATTTGGGTTTTGACGTCCGCAACCCTACTATTCTCAAAAAGATAATAGTAGTCCATCTGGTCAGGGCATATATCAACCAGAAGATTGCGGAGGGCAATTAATTTAGAGAGCTCAAAGGACCCAAATCTCGGCCACCTTAATTCAGGATCAAGGCAGAGAGTATAGGAAACTCAGAGCTCTGTGCACAAAGTATAAGGTCTATTTATTTTTTTATAACCAAGCAGTACTGAGTTTTCCCTAATTTGCATATACTTTAACAAGGGGAGAGTCTTTGTCTACTTTAGACAGCCAGGATCCCATTATTATATCCCTGTTCCTTAAAGTGAATGTAAATTTTGATGACAAAGTGCCCAGTCTACAAAAATTCAACCAAAAACAGGGGCACTTTAACTCCTCAAAATCCACACCTCACTTTAATACCTAATCAAGTCCCTGCAGTTTTCGGACGGACACTTCCTTAACGTTGCTGCTTAGCGGGAGAGATTAGCACTATAGTCAAGTCCCTGCAGTTACCGGACGGACACTTCCTCAACGTCCCTGCTTAGCGGGAGAGATTAGCACTATAGTCTCAAGTCACAATTTGTCTTGGATCACTATTTCTGCCTCTGTAAAATCCCTATCACCTGAAACTTTATTTTATAGTGGGCTGGCACCCTAATGGTGTTTAACTGCCAGACAGATGTCCCACTGAATTTAATAGTGATCCAGTATATAAAACAAAAACAGGGTAAAAGACCCACAACATATATTACACGTACATGAACACAAAAGACAAGAAGACACTCACAGACCGGTCCAAGGGGTAGATTGTGTCTGTTGTTTGTGGTCTGTTCCTCAGGACGTACTCCCTTATCGCCCCCAGGACTCCCTGGCCAACAAGACAAAACCTCCCACAGGTAAGCTATAGACCTGAATCAGATCGGTGCGCGCAGATGTTGGTTCCTAGCCAGGGAGGCACGGAAGGTCGACCTGAAGCACGTCCAACCAGAGTCGCCAAGTTACTGTTGTGAGTGAGCTCGTCTCAGGTGCAGTAATAAAGAGGTCCAGACCAGATATTTATCAAACAAGGGCTCACCTCAGGAGAGGTAATCTTTATTACACTGTTGCAACAGTGTCTCAACACAAAACACAGCAACGCAAGACTAACTCATTTTCATATACATGCATTTTTATACTATTACAGTAACTTACAAAGCAGAGAGCTAATTGGCTGCTAATGATTGGCCAATAAATCTCATGTGATTAGTGGTTGCTAAAAAAAACAGGTTCTCTATGTTAGAATTAGTAAGATATGCTTTCTTGGAATTTGGCCAGATACTAATTGGGTTGGAAAAATACTACTAGACAAAGAGGCCTTGATTTTAAGACATTTAGAAAACAATCCATGAGAAAAAGCCAAAACAAAGTTATATGTTTGTGTAACTTATTAGGTTATAAGTGAATTGCTGGAAAATACAGAAGTAATATATCTGCAGTTTCAGAGAAGAGTTCAGTAAAAGAAAAGGAAAAGTTTGGTTAGACATATAAAATAATGAAAATAGAATAAGCAGCTCATAACACACTGCTTCCGCTTGAGGATCCCTGGACCTGGACAGGTACCTGGGAAGTTTTTTGTTTAGATGAAATGCCATCAAATCTATTTCTGGAAGCCCCCACATCTGAACAACTTGAGAAAACACATCTGGGTGGAGAGACCATTCTCCCAGATGTAAAGTCTGACAACTGAGGTAATCCGCTTCCCAATTGTCTATACCTGGGATATGAACCGCAGAAATTAGACAGGAGCTGGATTCCGCCCAAACAAGTATCCGAGATACTTCTTTCATAGCTTGATGATTGACATATGCCACAGTCGTGATATTGTCTGTCTGAAAACAAATGAACGGTTCTCTCTTCAACAGAGGCCAAAACTGAAGAGCCCTGAGAATCGCACAGAGTTCCAAAATATTGATTGGTAATCTCGCCTCTTGAGATTTCCAAACCCCTTGTGCTGTCAGAGAGATCCCCAAACAGCTCTGCAACCTGAAAGACTCACATCTGTTGTGATCACAGTCCAGGTTGGATGAACAAAAGAGGCCCCTAGAATTATATGATGGTGATCTAACCGCCAAGTCAGAGAAAGTCGAAAATTGGGATTTAAGGATATTAATTAATTGTTATATCCTTGTATAATCCCTGAACCATTGGTTCAGCATACAAAGCTGGAGAGGTCTCATGAAAACGAGCAAAGGGGATCGCGTCCGAAGCTGCAGTCATGAGACCTAAAACTTCCATGCACATAGCTACTGAAGGGAATGACTGAGACTGAAGGTTCCGACAGGCTCTAACCAATTTCAAACGTCTCTTGTCTGTTAGAGACAAAGTCATGGACACTGAATCTATCTAGAAACCTAAAAAGGTTAGAAGTGGGGTGAACCGAGCGCTGGTAAAAAGTGGGCCTTATGCTTACTCACAAGTAAGCCTCCTAGCAGGCTAACAAAAAATAGAATACAAAGTAGAAGTGAGAGTATGCGCTATATAGCTTAAAAGGCAATATACTGAAAGGTGTATCATAAAGGTAAATTTAATACATATAATAAAAAGTGCATTAAAACAATAATTTAGCGCATGGATCCATGACTAATTACATAAAAATGAGGGGCTTGAGGTAAGCCCTGAGTTAGTAAGAGAGCGAAATACACATTGGTTAGCCAAAGATTATACCAATAAATAATACATTAAAACGTAACACATAATAAAATAGATAGCAACTAGCAGCAAAGAGGGCTGTGGATTGATCAAAACTAAACAATGTGACCAAAAATGGGTGTATACGAGTCCAGATAAAATTCTCCAAACAAAAAGTCAAATGTAGTGATTCCTCCTAGGGTGTCGAGGAGATGTGCTTGGTGTTGTAAATACGTGCATCAATGAATAAAAAATAAAAATCAAAATATCAAAATCTAAGTGTCCAAGTGAAAAAACACTGTGAAAAAATGAGAAAAAATATAAAACAAATTGCTTCCAAAATTTAAGAGAAGCAGCTGTGGCGGGTATCCAATATGTGACCAAAAATTAAATATCCATAATAACAAACAACAGTAAACCTGTAAAAGAAAAGAAAGAACAATAGTGCAAAACTGTATATACACAGTTAGTAAAGATTAGAAATAAGCTCACCAGTATGTCAACACGTTTCGGCCTTAGGCCTTTCTCAAGACTATACTGTGGTATAATGTCTGGGAGCTTATATAGGGTAGTTTTGGCACCAAAATTATTGGTATGCCCTTTCCTGTTGGTCCCAAAGCATTTTGGGAAATCTCCTAATCTTAAAAAATATATTACTATTCTATGAGTTTCTAATCCTTAATAATATTAAAATCAGTATGAGATTGTTCCTTACAGATAAAAAAAGAAGTCTACGCTAAGTCTATTATTTGATATTTGCCAGATCGCCGTGATTGTATTTTTTATATGTTGGTGTATCTTTATTTTGGTTCCGGGTCATTTTAGACTCCTATTGTTTACGTAGCGTGTCAAGTCATTTCCGGTTTTGTGATAGCCGGATATGACGCTGCATTGTGTACCACCGGGTGTTTACATTAGGAGCCGAGACGGACCATTGTTTAGGCAGTGTATCAGGTCATTTCCGGTTTCGTAATGGCCGGATATGATGCAGCTCCGGGTATTAAGTGTCATCAGATGTTTACATCAGGAGCTGAATCGGACCTTATAGTTAGCTTGCGGGATATGCAAGAAGATGCAACGATCTAGAGGATCTCCCTAAAGTATGTTTATAGGGATTTGAAAACTTGTATATATTATAAGTGGAAAAAAATTGAGATGAAAAATAAAAATGGAATCGAATAAAGATGTCAATGATTATGTGTATAATTCTTGTGTTTCAAATGTCACATATAATAAGACCAAAAAGGCTTGAACATGAATATGCGTTATGCTTATTGATCAACAGAAGGTGGGTGATATAGCACAATTTAAGTACATACATTTCATTTCATGGTGGCAGTTGGTGTTGGATCAGCAAAAGGTAGGTGATATAGCACAATTTGAGTGCATACATTTCATGGTGGCAGTTAGTGTTGGATAAATATAGAACATTCATACATAGACAGTGTATAACTCTATATGTTTCCACATAGTTGTATGTGCAATCAATTTGCAATAAATATTGGGCGAATAGGGTGCCATAATAAGAACATATTGATCAGATAAAGGGGATATACGATAAATGCAAGCAGAGGGAGATAGTAGGTAAGGACCTGTATATAGCATTATGCTCATACAAATCAGAGCACCCCAGTCTTAGAATACCTTATAGACATTATGTCGGAATATCACGATAGTGTTTCATTTCAAGGTTTCTATTTTAGAAACTGTTGTCTCTAGTTAGCCATAATACATTTGAAATATACACCTTGATTTGAAACATCACTATGTAATTCTAACGTATTATGGCTAACTAGAGACAACAGTTTCTAAAATAGAAACCTTGAAATGAAACACTATCGTGATATTCCGACATAATGTCTATAAGGTATTCTAAGACTGGGGTGCTCTGATTTGTATGAGCATAATGCTATATACAGGTCCTTACCTACTATCTCCCTCTGCTTGCATTTATCGTATATCCCCTTTATCTGATCAATATGTTCTTATTATGGCACCCTATTCGCCCAATATTTATTGCAAATTGATTGCACATACAACTATGTGGAAACATATAGAGTTATACACTGTCTATGTATGAATGTTCTATATTTATCCAACACTAACTGCCACCATGAAATGTATGCACTCAAATTGTGCTATATCACCTACCTTTTGCTGATCCAACACCAACTGCCACCATGAAATGAAATGTATGTACTTAAATTGTGCTATATCACCCACCTTCTGTTGATCAATAAGCATAACGCATATTCATGTTCAAGCCTTTTTGGTCTTATTATATGTGACATTTGAAACACAAGAATTATACACATAATCATTGACATCTTTATTCGATTCCATTTTTATTTTTTATCTCAATTTTTTTCCACTTATAATATATACAAGTTTTCGAATCCCTATAAACATACTTTAGGGAGATCCTCTAGATCGTTGCATCTTCTTACATATCCCGCAAGCTAACTATAAGGTCCGATTCAGCTCCTGATGTAAACATCTGATGACACATAATACCCGGAGCTGCGTCATATCCGGCCATTACGAAACCGGAAATGACCTGATACGCTGCCTAAACAATGTTCCGTCTCAGCTCCTAATGTAAACACCCGGTGGTACACAACGCAGCGTCATATCCGGCTATCACGAAACTGGAAATGACTTGACACGCTACGTAAACAATAGGAGTCTAAGATGACCCGGAACCAAAATAAAGATACACCAACATATAAAAAATACAATCACAGCGATCTGGCAAATATCAAATAATAGACTTAGAGTAGACATCTTTTTTATCTGTAAGGAACAATCTCATACTGATTTTAATAATATTAAGGATTAGAAACTCAAAGAATAGTAAAATATTTTTTAAGATTAGGAGATTTCCCAAAATGCATTGGGACCAACAGGATAGGGCATACCAATAATTTTGGCGCCAAAACTACCCCAATCACTTTTTAAACCACCCTATATAAGCTCCCAGACATTATACCACAGTATAGTCTTGAGAAAGGCCTAACTAAGGCCGAAACGCGTTGACATACTGGTGAGCTTATTTCTAATCTTTACTAACTGTGTATATACAGTTTTGCACTATTGTTCTTTCTTTTCTTTTACAGGTTTACTGTTTGTTATTATGGATATTTAATTTTTGGTCACATATTGGATACCCGCCACAGCTGCTTCTCTTAAATTTTGGAAGCAATTTGTTTTATATTTTTATATTTTTTCTCATTTTTTCACAGTGTTTTTTCACTTGGACACTTAGATTTTGATATTGATTTTTATTTTTTATTCATTGACGCACGTATTTACAACACCAAGCACATCTCCACGACACCCTAGGAGGAATCACTACATTTGACTTTTTGTTTGGAGAATTTTATCTGGACTCGTATACACCCATTTTTGGTCACATTGTTTAGTTTTGATCAATCCACAGCCCTCTTTGCTGCTAGTTGCTATCTATTTTATTATGTGTTATTGGTATAATTGGTATAATCTTTGCCTAACCAATGTGTATTTCGCTCTCTTACTAACTCAGCGTTTGGCTTACCTCAAGCCCCTCATTTTTATGTAATTAGTCATGGATCCATGCGCTAAATTATTGTTTTAATTATTGTTTTAATGCACTTTTTATTATATGCATTAAATTTACCTTTATGATACACCTTTCAGTATATTGCCTTTTAAGCTATATAGTGCATACTCTCACTTCTACTTTGTAACCTAAAAAGGTTACCTTTGTCTGAGGAATCAAATAACTTTTTGGTAAATTGATCCTCCAACCATGCTTTCGAAGAAACAACACTTGTTGATTCGTGTGAGATTCTGCAGAACGTAAAGACTGGGCGATTACCAAGATATCGTCCAAATAAGGAAACACCGCAATACCCCGCTCTCTGATTACAGAGAGTAGGGAACCTAGAACCTTTGAAAAGATTCTTGGAGCTGTCGCTAGGCCAAAAGGAAAAGAGCAACAAATTGGTAATGCTTGTCTAAAAAAGAGAATCTCAGGAACTGATAGTGATCTGGATGAATCAGAATATGAAATTATGCATCCTGTAAGTCTATTGTGGACATATAATGCCCTTGCTGAACAAAAGGCAGAATAGTCCTTATAGTCACCATTTTGAAAGTTGGTACTCTTACATATCGATTCAAAATCTTTAGATCCAAAACTGGTCTGAATGAATTTTCTTTCTTTGAGAAAATGAATAGATTTGAATAAAACCCCAGACACTGTTCCTGAAACGTAACTGGCATGATTACCCCTGATAACTCCAGGTCTGAAACACACTTCAGGAAAGCCTGAGCCTTTACTGGGTTTGCTGGAATGCGTGAGAGAAAAAAAATCTTCTCACAGGCGGTTTTACTCTGAATCCTATTCTGTACCCCTGAGAGACAATACTCTGGATCAATTCGGTCCAAAATCATTGGATTCAAACATCTTTGAAAAATTTTAATCTGCCCCCTACCAGCTGAGCTGGAATGAGGGCCGCACCTTCATGCGGACTTGGGGGCTGACTTTGATCTCTTAAATGGCTTGGATTTATTCCAATCTGAAGAAGGTTTCCAATTGGAAACAGATTCCTTGGGGGAAGGATTAGGTTTCTGTTCCTTATTTTGTTGAAAGGAACGAAAACGGTTACAAGCTTTAGATTTATCCTTAGGTCTTTTATCCCGAGGCAAAAAAACTCCCTTCCCCCCAGTGACAGTTGAAATTATTGAATCCAACTGAGAACCAAATAATGTATTACCTTGGAAAGAAAGAGATAGCAATCTGGACTTAGAAGTCATGTCAGCATTCCAAGATTTGAGCCACAAAGCTCTTCTAGCTAAAATAGCTAAAGACATAGATTTAACATCAATTTTGATAATATCAAAAATGTCATTACAAATGAAATTATTAGCATGTTGAATCAACTTAACAATGCTAGACAAATCATGACCCGATACTTGTTGCACTACCAAAAAGTTTCCAACCAAAAAGTTGAAGCATCTGCAACATCAGCCAAAGAAATTGCAGGCCTAAGAAGATGACCTGAAAATAAATAAGCTTTCCTTAGATAAGATTCAAGTTTCCTATCTAAAGGATCTTTAAAAGAAGTACTATCTTCCTAGGAATAGTAGTGCGTTTAGCAAGAGTAGAGATAGCCCCATCAACTTTGGGGATCTTTTCCCAAAACTCCAATCTAATTGCTGGCAAAGGATACAATTTTTTAAACCTTGAAGAAGGAATAAAAGAAGTGCCAGGCCTATTCCATTCCTTAGAAATCATATCAGAAATAGCATCAGGAACTGAAAAAAACCTCTGGAATAACCACAGGAGGTTTATAAACAGAATTTAAACATTTGCTAGTTTTATTATCAAGAGGACTAGTTTCCTCCATATCTAATGTAATCAACACTTTTAACAAAGAACGAATATACTCCATTTTAAATAAATAAGAAGATTTGTCAGTGTCAATATCTGAGGCAGGATCTTCTGAATCAGATAGATCCTCATCAGAGAAGGATAATTCAGTATGTTGCTGGTCATTTGAAATTTCATCAACCTTATGAGAAGTTTTAAAAGACCTTTTACCTTTATTAAAAGGCGGAATGGCAGACAAAGCCTTCTGAATAGAATCAGAAATAAATTATTTTAAATTTACAGGTATATCTTGTGCATTAGATGTTGAAGGAACAGCAACAGGTGATGAACTACTACTGATGGATACATTCTCTGCATGTAAAAGTTTATCATGACAACTATTACAAACCACAGCTGGAGGTATAACCTCCACAAGTTTACAACAAATGCACCTAGCTTTGGTAGAACGGTTATCAGGCTGCAGGGTTCCAAAAGTGATTTCTGAGACAGGATCAGATTGAGACATCTTTCAAATGTAAGAGAAAAAAACAACACATAAAGCAAAATGATCAATTTCCTTATATGGCAGTTTCAGGAATGGGAAAAAATGCAAACATCATAGCCCTCTGACATAGAAAAAAGGCAAGAGGCAAATAGGAATGGGGTCTTAAATAATGAAAGGTTGTGCATGAATGACGCACAACAAACATAAAAATATTTTTGGGCGCCAAAAACGTCCGGAAACGACACACTCGCGTCATAGATGATGCAACCTTGTGAAGAACTCAGCGTCAACTAAGACGCCGGAAATTACGAATTTGCGTCAACGAACGTAACTTTGCGCCAAAAAAAAAATCTCGCGCCAAGAATGACGCAATAAACTTTGGCTTTTTGTGCCCTTGCGAGCCTAATTCTGCCCGCAAATATACCCCAGGTAAGAAATACATTTTTCATAAAAAAGCATTTCCCAGATATGAAACTGACAGTCGGCAAAAGGAAATATATTGAAAACCTGAATAATGGCAAATATAAGTACAATACATATATTTAGAACTTTATATAAATACATAAAGTGCCAAACCATAGCTGAGAGTGTCTTAAGTAATGAAAACATACTTACCAAAAGACACCCACCCACATATAGCAGATAGCCAAACCAGTACTGAAACGGTTATCAGTAGAGGTAATGGAATATGAGAGTATATTGTCGATCTGAAAAGGGAGGTAGGAGATGAATCTACGACCGATAACAGAGAACCTATGAAATAGATCCCCGTGAGGAAAACCATTGCATTCAATAGGTGATACTCCCTTCACATCCCTCTGACATTCACTCTACTCTGAGAGGAAACGGGCTTCAAAATGCTGAGAAGCGCATATCAACATAGAAATCTTAGCACAAACTTACTTCACCACCTCCATAGGAGGCAAAGTTTGTAAAACTGAATTGTGGGTGTGGTGAGGGGTGTATTTATAGGCATTTTGAGGTTTGGGAAACTTTGCCTCTCCTGGTAGGATTGTATATTCCATACGTCACTAGCTCATGGACTCTTGCCAATTACATGAAAGAAAAGCGTTCTGCCGTGGACTGCCTGAGGAGCTCAGCGCGACAAATGCTTCAGACAAATAAAGGAACTTTAAGCATGAAGTATTTTATACTTCATGACTGAAAGTCCCCTTTATTTGTTCCACTGGTAAATCCTAGAGTTTAAAAAACGCTAGGATTTACTATCACTTTAAGGAACTTTGTAATTTTAAGATCTTAAATCCCAAGTAAAAAGCAAAGGACACAGATTTTTACAATACATATAATTTATTAAACAAAATGACACTGTACAAATAGAAACATTCCCCAGTCATTCAGCAGCTGTGTTTCTGAAGGGGTCACAAAACATATCCGCTAGATACAGCTAAAATACTGAACAGTGTGCTACAGGCTGGTTTGTCATTGTTTTAATTTTGCACTTGATTCCAAAACTGACTTTTCTGCCATATTAAAAATACATATTTACAGTGTACTTCCCCGCTCAATATACATTAAAGTGATAGTAAATCCTAGCATTTCTGAAACGTTAGGATTTACTAGTGCAACAAATAAATGGGACTTTCAGTCATAAAGTATAAAATACTTCATGCTGAAAGTTCCTTTGTCTGCAGCGTTTGCTGCGTTGAGCGCCTCAAGCAGCCCACGGCAGAACACTATTGTATCACTGAGGTGGTTTTATCCAATAGCTTGCTAGCTATCCGGCATAATGACAGCTGGCCCACACCGCTATTGGCTAAAAGGTGGAAACATCACCTCACTGAAAAATAGCGTTCTGCTGTGGGCTGTCTGAGGAGCTCAGCTCAGCGAACGCTTCAGACAAATAAAGGAACTTTCAGCATGAAGTATTTTATAGTCCTGTATTTGTTCTACTGGTAAATCAAAGAGTTTCACAAAAACTAGGATTTACTATCACTTTAAAGTACATTATACACCAAGTACCCTACTTTTTCAGCCAGAAATACGGATTGAGTGATAATTTGCAAAAAAAGTGCAACGTGTAGAAATATGAAGACTGACTGCATAATTTCACATATGTAAGGCGATCACTTGTTTATCAATTTAAACCTCTAATTTTAACAGTTTTATTTTATTTAATTAAGTGTAACATTTAGTCTATACAGAGCACCTAGATCTATCCCTGCAATCGTTTTTCAATAATAACCCCTGTGGGTTATTATCCCCAATCAGTTTTAGCATACAATATTGGGAAACATGGCAGTTATTTGCAACGTTGTTCACGTTTCCATTTACATAGAACAACCTTAATACTCTGCAGTACAGGGCAATTTACAAGGACTCTAGATTGGTACCCTACATATAAGGAACTGTGAAAAAATCTTACTATGTAAATGGAGTGTTATATTGGTTTACAATATTGCATCCAAATAAATAATGAATGGAGGGTGCGAAATGGAGATCTGAAATCATAAATATATACCT
Source organism: Bombina bombina (assembly GCF_027579735.1). Taxonomy (NCBI): domain Eukaryota; kingdom Metazoa; phylum Chordata; class Amphibia; order Anura; family Bombinatoridae; genus Bombina; species Bombina bombina. The sequence continues at coordinate 597,321,494 of NC_069504.1, forward strand.
AATGTTTGCTACAGACTACACTGGTTATTTCTTAAGGTATTTGCATAGTTGTGTTAAAATGCCCATTTTAAGCACCATGTTTGCTGTTAAAACTGCATCATAAGGCTGGGTATTCGTCATGGCAGTTCAATTTTGGTTTTACCTAAATAATAGCATTGTTATTGACACTGTGACAAACTGTCAATACTCTGCAAACAACTTTTCACTTTTCATAAAAAATACATGTGTTATGCCCAGAAAAATAATTATGCTACACTTAATGGTGGTATCCAAGTACAGAAGTCTGCAATAAACCTGCCTTAAAATAATCATCAAAACTATTTGAGGTTGTTAACACGTAACAAGCTTTCTGGTAAAATATCTGCTGCCTAGTTTTTTAATGGCAAATTATTATTAAAATGCTGGATTACTGTTTTATTATACACAGTGTGCAATATCATAATATATGCTCATATCTGCCTGTTTTAAGGAATCTACTAATTTATTTATACTATGCCAGATTACAGAATCCTGAGTGGGGTTTCCCAAAGCATAATTAAGACATGTATACATTATCTATATACACTATTTTAAGTTCTTCAGTGTTCAATTCTTTTCATAGATAGTCTAATATGTCATAATTATGATATTTATAGTAAACAATGAGTCAGTAATTTTGTACATTGCTATGTATAATACAAAAAAAATAATTTTTTTAGAAAGTAGAATAGCAACATTTTAGAAAATCCCACCATCAAAATTATTATAGGTCTAGGTGTCAAAAGATTTTTTTCTTTTTGAAAACAGATTTAGCATGCCCAAGTTATAGTAGAAAAATCAGCAATTAACAACACAATAACAAAACATTTAGGTTATTTTGACATCTAGATTATGTTTATAGTTTGGGGAAAATAATTTCAGCCTGCATACATTTTGAATAGAGAATATATATATAAATAACCTAATACAGCAAGTAACAAAGTCATTTTTTTGTAAAGTGCATGGCAGTGAAAGGTGTTTTATTTATTTTTTATTTTAAAAGGTATATGAAACCAAAATGTTTCTTTCATTCATGATCATACCATTTTAAATGACTTTCCAATTTACTCCTATTATCTAATTTGCGTCATTCTCTTGGTATCCTTTATTGAAGGAGCAGTAATGCACTACTGGGAGTTAACTGTAAGCCACTGAAAAGATGCATATATGTGCAGCCACCAATCAGCAGCTTCTAAGCCTACCTAGGTATCCTTTTCAACAAAGGATAGAAAAAGGAACTAAACAAATTAGATAATAGAAATAAACTGGAAAGTTATTTAAAATGGCATGCTCTATCTGAATCATGAAATAAAAAAAAAACAATTTATGCTTACCTGATAAATGTATTTATTTCCGGATATGGCGAGTCCACGACGTCATCAATTACTAGTGGGAATATCTCTCCTGTCCAGCAGGAGGCAGCAAAGAGCACCACAGCAAAACTGTTAAATAGCACTCCCCTTCCTATAATCCCCAGTCATTCGACCGAAGGGAAATGGAAAAAGGAATAACACAAAGGTGTAGAGGTGCCTGATGTTTAGTAAAAAATAACTGTCTTAAAGGGTGGGGTCTCGGACTCACCATATCCGTAAAGAAAGAAATTTATCAGGTAGGCATAAACTTTGTTTTCTTTCCTAAGATATGGTGAGTCCACAACAATATCAATTACTAGTGGGAACCAATACCCAAGCTAGAGGACACAGATGACTAGGGAGGGAAAAAGACAGGTGGACCTAAACAGAAGGTACCACTGCTTGAAGAACCTTCCTCCCAAAAGAGGCCTAAGCTGAGGCAAAAGTATCAAAATTACAAAATTTTGAAAAAGTGTGCAGAGAGGACCAAGTTGCAGCCTTGCAAATCTGTTCCACAGAAGCTTCATTTTTGAAAGCCCAAGAAGAAGATGAGACAGCCCTAGTAGAATGAGCTGTAATTCTCTCAGGAGGCTGCTATCCAGTCGTCTCATAAGAAAAACGAATCATACTTCTCAATCAAAAGGAAAGAGAAGTAGCAGTAGTCTTCTGACCCTTACGCTTTCCAGAGAAACAAATAAAAAGGGCAGAAGACTGGCGAAAATCCTTAGTCGCCTGTAAATAGAATTTTAAAGCACAAACTACATCCAAGTTGTGCAACAGACGCTCCTTATGAGAAGAAGGATTGGGACAGACAGAAGGAACAGCAATTTCCGGATTAATATTCCTAACCGAAACCACTTTAGGAAGAAATCCCAACCTAGTACGTAGGACCACCTTATCCGCATGGAAGATAAGGTAAGGAGAATCATACTGCAAAGCAGAGCGTTCCGAAACACTCCTAGCAGAAGAAATAGCAACAAGAAACAAAATCTTCCAAGATAACAATTTAATATCTAAGGAATGCATTGGCTCAAACGGAGCCTGCTGCAAAACCTTGAGAGCAAGGTTAAGACTCCAAGGAGGAGTAACCAACTTAAACACAGGCTTGATTCTAACTAAGGCCTGCCTGACAAAAAGATTGAACATCTGGCATAGCCACCAAACGCCTATGCAACAAAATAGATAAAGCAGTAATCTGACCCTTCAGAGTACGGACTGAAAAACCCTTCTCCAGACCTTCCTGGAAAAAAGACAAAATTCTAGGAATCCTAACCCTACTCCAAGAGTAGTAGATTCACACCAATAAAGGTATTTACGCCATACCTTATGATACATTTTCAGAGTAACAGGCTTACAAGCCTGGATCAAGGTCTCAATGACCGACTCAGAAAAACCACGCTTACACAAAACTAAGTGTTCAATCTCCAAGCAGTCAGTTTCAGAGAAACGAGATTTGGATGGAAGAAAGGACCCTGAATTAGAAGATCCTTCCTCAGAGGCAGCCTCCAAGGAGGCAGAGATGACATGTTCACTAGGTCTACATAGCAGATCCTGCACGGCCATGCTAGAGCTATTATAATTACCGACACTCTCTCCTGTTTGATACGAGCAATGACTCGTGGAAGAAGAGCAAATGGATAAACAGATAAACTAGACTGAACCCCCAAGGCATCGCCAGAGCATCTATCAGAGCTGCCTGCGGATCTCATGACCTTGAACCGTACCTTGGAAGTTTGGCATTCTGCCAAGACACCATCAGATCCAACTCCGGCACCCCCAATTGAGGGTTAACCTGGAGAACACCTCCGGATGAAGAGCCCACTCCCCGGAATGAAATGTCTGTCTGCTCAGGAAATCCGTCTCCCAGTTGTCCACTCCTGGAATGTGGATGGCAGACAACAATTGTGAGCTTCCGCCCACTGAATAATCCATGCCACCTCCTTCATGGCTAAGGAACTCCGAGTTCCTCCCTGGTGGTTGATGTAAGCCACTGAGGTGATATTGTCCAACAAAATCTTATAAAGTGGGCTAAAGCCAACTGAGGCCAAGTTAACAGAGAATTGTAAATCACTCTCAACTCCAAGATGTTTATGGGGAGAGCAGACTCTTCCCAAGTCCATAACCCCTGCACCTTTAACAAGTACCAGACTGCTCCCCAGCCTAGCAGGCTGGCATCTGTGGTCAATCACCCAAGAAGGTCTCCTGAAGCATCTGCCCTGAGACAGATGTTCCTGAGAAAACCACCACGGAAGGAAATCTCTTGTTAACACGTCTAGATCTATCCTCTGGGACAGATCCAAATGGTTTCCGTTCCATTGCTTGAGCATGCATAATTGCAGAGATCTCAAATAGAACTGAGCAAAGGGAATGATGTCCATGGAAGCGACCATCAACCCAATTACTTCTATACATTGGTACATTGGGCTACAGATGGCCGAACAGTAGACTGAAGAGAGAGGCAAGCAGAGAGAAGTTTGGATTTTCTGACCTCCGTCAGAAAAACTTTCATAGATAGGGAATCTATTACAGTCCCAAAGAACACCACCCTTGTAGCTGGAACAAGGGAACTCTTTCTCAGATTCACTTTCCATCCGTGGGAATGTAGAAAAGACAACAAGATCTCTGTATGGGAGCTTGCTTGTTGAAAAGATGGCGCCTGAACCAAAATGTCATCTAAGTAAGGCGCCACTGCAATTCCCAGAGACCTGATCACTGCTAGAAGAGCCCCCAGTACGTTGGGGAAAATTCTGGGAGCAGTAGCAAGGCCAAACAGAAGAGCCACAAACTGAAAATGTTTCTCTAGAAAAGCGATTCTCAGAGATTTGTGATGATCCCTGTGAATAGGGACATGAAGATATGCGTCCTTCAGGAGATTGCTCTAGGAACGGATATATCCTTCCACTATTGAATTAACTTTTTAGTTTAAACCACTATTTTTCACATATATGTTATAGAATCATAGACCCTGTTCCTTTACTGGAACAATCACTCCCAGAGAGAAAAGATCCTGAACGCAGTTCAAGAATACCTCTCTTTTTACCTGATTTGCATAAAACTTTGAGAGGTAAAACCTGCCCCTGGGAGGGAGAGAATTGAATTCTATCTTGTAACCCTGAGAAACAATGCCCACAGCCCAAGGATCTGGGACATCTCGTAACCACTCCCGATAAAACATGGAAAGTCTGCCTCCCCACTTGATCCAACTCCGGACAGAGGGCCGACCAATAATGCTGATTTAGACTCAGCTGAGGGTTTCTTAGATTGCTTCCCCTTGTTCCAGGACTGACTGGGTCTCCAAGAGGACTTGGATTGCTCCTGTTTGGAAGCGGAATACTTTTGACCTTTGAAATTACGAAAAGGACGAAAATTACTTTGACATCCCTTAAATCTAATTTTCTTGTCTTGCGGTAGAAATTTTCCACCCGTAATATCAGATATTATTTCTGCCAGTCCAGGCCCAAACAAAGTTTTACCCTTGTAAGGAAGCACCAAAAGCTTAGACTTGGAGGAAACACCAGCTGACCAAGACTTAAGCCACAAAGCCTTGCAAGCCAAGACAGAGAAACCAGACAGCTTGACCCCCAATTTAATAACTTGCATGTTAGCATCAGAAATAAAAGAATTGGCTAGCTTAAGAGCCATAATCCAATCCTGAATTTTCTCCAACAAAGTTTCCTCTAAAATAGATTCAGATAAAGCATTGCACCAATAAGATGCTGCACTTGTCACTGTGGCAATACAAACTGCAGGTTGCCATTGAAGACCCTGATGCACATACATCTTCTTCAAATATACCTCCAGCTTCTTATCCATTGGATCCTTAAAAGAGCAACTATCCTCTATAGGGATCATAGTTCTCTTAGCCAGAGAAGAAATAGCCCCTTCTTATTTAGGCACTGTGCGCCAGGAATCCTTAATGGATTCAGCAATAGGAAATATCTTCTTAAAAACTGAAGATGGGGAGAAAGGAATCCCTGGTTTTTCCCATTCCTGCGCAATAATCTCTGTCGCACAATCAGGAATAGGAAACACTTCCATAGAGGAAGAGACATCATAGAATCTATTAAGCTTACTAGATTTTTTAGGGTTAGCTACAACAAGAGAGTCAGAATCATCCAAAGTAGCCAAAACCTCCTTTAATAAAACATGAAGGTGTTAAAGCTTAAATCTAAAGCTTACTTCTTCCACCTCAGACAAAAGATTAACACTGTCAGAATCAGAGATTTCACCCTCAGAAGGAACTGAGGTAACATCCTCCCAAGAATTATGAGGAAGATCGACCTGTATAGTAGCTGCTGAAACAGGCACCTTACAATCTATTAAAGGGGCAGTCTAGTCCAAAATAAACTTTCATGATTCAGATAGGGCATGTAATTTTAAATAATTTTCCCAATTTTCTTTTATCACCAATTTTGCTTTGTTCTCTTGGTATTCTTAGTTGAAAGCTTAACCTAGGAGGTTCATATGCTAATTTCTTAGACCTTAAAGGCCACCTCTTTTTAGAATGCATTTTAACAGTTTTTCACCACTAGAGGGTGTTAGTTCATGTGTTTCATATAGATAACACTGTGCTCATGCAGGTGAAGTTATCTGGGAGCAGGCACTGATTGGCTAAACTGCAAGTCTGTCAAAAGAACTGAAATAAAGGGGCAGTTTGCAGAGGCTTAGATACAAGATAATCACAGAGGTTAAAAGTATATTAATATAACTGTGTTGGTTATGCAAAACTGGGGAATGGGTAACAAAGGGATTATCTATCTTTTAAAACAATAAAAATTCTGGTGTAGACTGTCCCTTTAAGTGTTTAGTTCTTCTCTTGCATTTTCCTAAAACAGGAAAAGCAGATAAAGCTGTAGATACCGCAGAAGATCTGCGGCAAAATCTGCAGGCAAATATACCCCACCAGGAGGTTGAGACATCTGACGCCATAGGGGCTTGGGATGTTTTAGGAGAAGGCTGTGGCATTGCCTGAACAGCATTATCCTGAGAGACAGACACATAAGGCAATATTTTTTTTCTTTACATTGTAGCGCTCTAGCTAAACAAGTAGTACATAATTGCAAAGGAGAAACAATTTGCGTCTCTAAACATAATAAACATTTATTAAAAACAATATCATCATTATCCATGTCAATAGCTAAGAAAAATCAGCCCCAGGAAAAAAATAAAAAATAAATTTGAATAAAGGACAACTGTCACTTTAAGAGAAACATAAAAACAAACAAAAAAGTTATAAAAAAAATAAATAAAGCTCGACAACCTCTACACCTTAGCAGTACTGAGGTGCCTACTGCAACTCCAGGAGACTTTAAAAGGACACAGAGACAGACTGCAGCAACAACACAGAGACGCTGATCCATTTCATATAACTGAAACACAAGGATCACATGACCAGCACATCCGGAAAAGCGCAGACAAGTAATAATAAACAAACATTTGCCAAAAATAAAAATCTAGCAACATCCGGTCCCAACGTGCAATCCCCAAATCACATAGTGCCTGCATACTGTAAATTAACCCTATTTAAAGGATTACTAAATCACATAAAGAAAAACTAAAGAATATAAATAATTAATCTTTAAAAGTGCAAAGTCTCCTATACCTAGAAGACAAAAAAGCACTTACCTGCAGTCTAACTGTCCGGCAGGAAGACCGCTCACAAGGCGTGAAAGGACACAAACTCCGTACAGAGACCTGTGGAAAAAAGAAAGAACGGAGTAACCAACTCTGGCTTTCTATACTTAGGGCAGCAAAATGTTAGGAAACCAAGTAAGCACCACCTTTCAACTTCCTAACGGCTTAAAAGCCACCACTACTCTGGAGCAGAGATTGACGTGGACTACAGCTATACCCAAATCCTTGCTTGCAGTGAAAACTATCCCCATAAAGGATCTCATTTCTTCAGACACCAAACTTCACCTCCTCCATTGACAAAGGCAAAGAGAATGACTGAGGATTATAGGAAGGGGAGTGATATTTAACAGCTTTGCTGTGGTGCTCTTTGCCGCCTCCTGCTGGACAGGAGAGACATTCCCACTAGTAATTGATGACTATATCTTAGGAAAGAAAAATGTTTCATGTCTCTAAGTCTGTCTTCATACAATTTTGGGCTGTGTGTGTCAGATTAAATTTACCTTTGCAAACAACATTTAGGAGTTTAACAATTTTCTAAAAATCCAACAATTATTTATAAAAGGCAAATTGTATTCTTGCTAGTTGGCACCTTATTGTATTTAAATGTGCAAAGTATGTCAATTTAAATTGAGAAACCATAAAGCATTCTATGAGGATGAAATAAACAAGTTTCTGGTTTACACTCAAAGCAATTTAAAGGGACAGTAAAGTCAAAATTAAACGTAAATTGATTGAATAGATAATATTTTAATCAACTTTACAATTTACCTCTATTATAAATGTTGTTTTGTTCTCTTGGTATCCTTTGTTAAAGAGTAATTCCAGGTGAGCTCAGGAGCGTGCACATGTCTTTAGCCATCTGTTAGCAGTGTTTACAATTATGTTTACAGCAAGCTGCAAACACTGCTGCCATAGACAGCTAAATACATGAGCTTGCTCCTAAGCTCTGATCAGCCTACCTAGGTATTCTTTTCAATAAAGGAAATCCAGAGAACAAAGGAAATTGGATAGAAGTAAATTTAATGACAAATTGCAATGCTTCTATACTCCTCCCACAGAAAAGTGTTGGTGAGGGGGATACACAGTATAAAGTGTCTAAACTATTATATACAGTAGAAGCAGTGGTTGCCAACCGCGGTCCTCAAGGACCCCCAACAGTCCTGGTTTTCATTATAGCTGAACCAGTGCACAGGTGAAATAATCAGCTGATGGATGAGAGCAGGTTGGTTACAGATCAGCTGATTACTTCACCTGTGCACTGGTTTAGCTATAATGAAAACCAGGACTGTTGGGGGTCCTTGAGGACCGCGGTTGGCAACCACTGCAGTAGAGCATCCCTTTTTCCATTATTCCTGCTTCCTCATTATCCTTGTAGAACCAAAGCTAGAGAGACCTTCACACATAGCTAAGCTTTATGACAATAGCTTGAAAGGACGTGTCCAGTGCATGATATGCCAATCTACATTTTGTGGTTACATTTCAATAAGCTTCCTTTATAACATATTCCTCTGTTAGGTGAATTAAATACTACAAAGATAACCCATTAAGAATAATAGCTTGGGTATACTTAAAGATAGATGTTCTCTATTTAAAAAGACTATGCCCTTTGCCAGCTTCTTATGGCAAACACTATTATGAATTTAGGGCCTGAAACCTTCAATATGAACGAATGCCTTTCCTATATACAGGGCCAGCTCAAAACTTTTTCCTCCCTGGGTCCAAGAATAATATGACGTCCCTCATCTGTCTGCACACTACAGTCTCAATATGATCAGTCAGTTGTCTCACAGATTTAAGTTCAGCTTAATAAAAATTCATACCAGAACATGCAGATAGGCATCATATAAAGGTTAAAAATCCCTAATATCCTGAATATGGTCCTGTGGTGCCACCCGGCAGACGCGCCTCCATTACCAATGCGTGACGTAATGTACCGTGATTGGCGTGCACTGCCAATCACGGTACATCACCTTTATATGATGCCTATCTGCATGGTAATGGAGGCGCGTCTCCAGTCAGTGCTCTGATTGGACATGCACACTCAGAATGACAGTATAGAAATAGGTAGGAATTTGAGCGCGAATGCCCGATTTGAGTGACAGCTATATAGACAAATTAACGGGTCCATCTTGCAAGTCATCTCACTACAGAGTGATTGACAACCTAGCCATCCTATGAGATTTTAGAAATTACGAACAGCATAGATTATAAATTTTCGATTACAAAATGTTAGGTATTTGGACAATACAAACATATATAAGAATACAAATTTAGAAACATTCAGCTTATTCACTTGTTTGAAAGGCTACTTGAATATACATATAGAATTTATGCAGTATATTGTAATAAGGGCGGCGTCATTGCTAAATGATGGCTCTTGATTGGTTACAATTTGAACAATTGGTGGGAGTGGGATGTGGGTGTATTCATAGTAGCATAGCCCTATATAAGGAGGTTAAGAATTGTGTAATAACATGCCTGAGGAAACAGTATATCTGAGAAACGCGTCGCATGTAATCCTTAAGATATATTTTTTTAACACTGAGATGAGTGGTATTGTTATATTTTTTATACTTTTTAAATAAATTTACTTTTTATCAAATCCACTCTAAGTGTCATAACTACCACTTCCTGTTGCTATGCTACTATAGAGTATCAATACTCCAACACCCACCCATCTGCTACCACACCTTGGAACAGCTAGCTGGACTGCTGTGAAATCCAGCCTGTCTCTATGGGCAAGATTGATTGCCTTCACTACATGTGAGTATCCTGTGCATATTGGGGTGTTATTGTGCCTTATACCACCATTGATCTGCACCATTGGCGCCTCTGTACTTTGTTTCACTTCTTTAACTTTTTTATGGACCCTGTATAAGATAATAAAGGTCTTTTAAACTACCACTTGGAGGCTGGAAATCTATTTTGCTTTGGAATCGTCCAATACATAACTACTATAAAAGGTAGGTCTAGGTAGTAGATGAGCTAAATAGGTAGAAACAATGCTCCTATTGTATGTATGCTGGAGGAGATGGCTTCTAGCCATCTTTAAAAAAATAAATGAAAAAAACAGACTTTTTAGTTGAAGACTGTATGTAGCAGTAAAGGAACATAAAAGCCAGATTTCCTGTTTCACCAATAGTGGTACTAGAATAAAATGAAGCGTATTCAATATATTTCCATTAAAAATAGTTCCTACTTTTACATTTCTCTCCCCCACAAAAAGAGTCTCACATTCCCTAAATGCACAAGCACAGCGTATGCCTGTAAATTATACAGGTATATATTTGTAGACACCTTGAAATGTTCTTTGCAAGTGGTGTCAAAAGAATGCATCATACATTCACTACCAGCAACACATATTCATGTCAAACAAATGTATATCGAGTTATTTACAGGCATACACAGGTCTAAGCTCCATTATGTTAAAACATAAAGTATAAAGAAACAAATATTTTTTAATGGAGTGTATCTATTTAATATGCCGCCATGGTGTGTTTATTAGTGAAATAAATTTGTGTCCCTTTAAGACACATTAGCTAGTAGCCACCAGACTGCTTGTGAGATACTTTCACCTAAAGTGATGGTAAATCAGAGAATTTAAAAAAAAAATGCTATGATTTACCATCACTAAAAATAAACTGGAGATTAATTCATCACTTAGTAAAAAAAAGGTTGCCAAACTGTGGCGCGGCAGCTCTCTAATGATAGAAGCTCTGGCTGCCCACAGCACTCTTCTTCAATGAGGTGACGTTTTATCTGACATCCTAGCACGGCTATTGGTTTAGAGGTAGAAATGTCACCTCATTGCTAAAGAACGCTGTGCCGTGGGCGGCCAGAGACGCTGATTTAGGGAGCTGCCGCGGCACAGCCAGGGTGAGTTTAGCCCCCTTTTTTTAGTAAGTGATTAATTAAACTTTAGTTTATTTTTAGTGATGGTAAATCCTAGCGTTTTTTTAAATGCACTGATTGACCATCACTACCTTCATTTGAAGCAAACAGAAATGGATCATTGGTTATTCCACCACACAGTGAAGAATTTTCATCTAAAGATATTTATGATTGGAAAGGAATTTTGGAAGCACCTGAAATTGAAACGCAGAACTGTTTCCATCCAACTTGCCTTAACTGCCAATATAAAACGCGTCTTTTTGTTTAGAACCTGTGTCTAGTCCATGGCCAACAAGCTCTTACTTTCAAAGTGCGCCATTCATTTTAATAAAAGCCGATACAACATACGTACATAAACCTTATGCATGAGAACCAAGATCAGACCTCTGAATTTTTGTTTTCTGTTTGACTCGTAAAGCACCTGATTATTCCTAAAAAAAAAAAAAAAAATTCACAGAGGAAGAGAAAAAAGGAAACAATTTTATCTAAACAAAGGACAGTTTTTAAATTGATCACACAAATGTATATAAAAAGTAGCGGCACTATATTACATGTCATTTTCTGCTGACTTTACACAGAGGTTTGTGATGTTGTTGCAAAACTGGGCACCAAAATGTTTCAGGCGATCCATTTACTATATAAAAAAAAAAGAAATCACAAAACATTGTTTTCCTAGTCTGTTTCACACAGATGTGCTTTAAGTAATAAAATCCCTCCCAGTGCGTATAAAATAATTAGAACAGTCTATGCCACAGAGGCTAATATCTCATTAACTCTTTGTGGGGTTTTTCACGAGACACCTGAAGGGCAACAAATCACAGTTCATTTGTGAACCATCCCTAGTGCTGCATATTTAGTGTTTTTTTATTTCCTGCAATTTTTTTAACTAATTAGAAAGTGCTGTGCGCAGGACAGACCCAAGAACGATGTCCAGATAACCAGTGAGACATGTTGTAGTTGTATTGGTGTTTCAGTGGCACCAATGAGATTTCAAATCAGCCCTTAAAAAGACAGTGCTTGGCTGTTATGCGTGTTGCAGCACCATCTCTTTGTCACAAAGTCTGGACAGTCACATAGCTGTACACTTCTTTGGAGAATCTGGCTCAGCGTTTGCTTTTTTCCGGATGCTCTCTACAAAACATAGAAATTCAATTTATTTGGAAAAAGATATGCACCAAACCCATTCATAACTTAGAAATCTACATGTACATTTCACACATACCTTGCAATTGTATCTCAAATGAGGCTCTGAACAAGTCTTAAGTGGCAAAAATATTGATTATACTTTTAAACTATATCACCAACACCATGAGTGCTTAAAATAAACAATCAAATATATACTGCAATTTTAATTCAGCACAGATCCTAGCTAGCTTATAAGAATACAAAAAAGGATATATACAATTTATATTAGCATAAACCCTTATCTTAAAAAGAAGATTGTCCAGTTGATCCATAAAGCTAAGTAAAATGAACTAACTTCAAAAACGGAAAACAGAGATACAAAAACAAAAATTACGCATTGAAACATTTAATTTTGTAAAGAACAAAGCAGATTACATTATGAAACTAGTAAACTCTATGCTAAAGGGGGTGGTTTTGAAGCATGAGTGCCCAAGGTGGCACAAAGGTAAAAATTAAATATTTCTGGTTTCAGATATTGCATGCAATTTACTTCTTTTATCAAACTGAATTGGTTCTTGTGGTATTCTATGTTGAAAAGCATACCTAGGTATCAGCAGTGCACTACTGGGACCTAGCAGATAATTGGTGGCTACATATATTCCCCTTGTTAGTGGCTCACCAGTTATGTTGCTAGCTCTCAATGCATTGCTGCTCTGGTGATTAACTGACATTGAATAAGCATTAAAGTTACAACGTTTAAAAGAAGGTACCATGGACACTACTTTTTTATTTTATTTTTTAAACTATTACTAAATTTAACTATCACTCATATTGGTTCACCACTCTATACAATGTTTTTCTCCCCATACAAATACAATTTTGTCTTCTATTTGTAGGCTGGATTAAAATTCCTACACTTTGTATGAATTCAATTACCTTGTAAGGTAAAGAAAATAGAACATACTTATCAATAATATTTGTTGTATATTATTTATGTAGGATGTGAGTCACAATGTGACTGATATCAGTAGATGTAAAAATGGTAACCATACAAAATCCCTGTCCCAATCCATCTCCAAACACCTAAGTGATTCATCACATGCAAACAAAGTGATAGTAAAGGCCTAGACATTCACAGGAAGGCTGGTGTTAAAAAAATACCCCACTGCTTGTACATGAGGTACGGCAGTAAGAGAGCACACAGCAACACTATTGGTTAGAGGAAAGCAACATGAATAATTCCAACTGAGTGATAACAAAGGGTAGTGTGATGTTCTCATTTAATCCATGTATTGCCAGAATAGTACATGTGGGAGAATGGATTCCTTTTAATCCGGCACAAATAAATCCATAAAACAAGACATATCATTCATGAGAAGGTAACAGTGATGGGATGGAGAGGTATGTGGAAGTCAGCATTGTTATGGTGGGCATGAAGTCACCAGAATTGAGATTGTAGACAAAAGCACATTTGACTTGGTATGAAATAATATTAAAGAGCTCAACAAATGTGTTAAAGTCTCTTAAAACAAATTGTAGGAGAACTTGTTAATCACAGTAGACTAAAACCATTGATTAGAAACCCTGGTGGCATTCTCTCAGGTGTTCTATTGCATTAGGACATGCCTAATAGAGAGCAGATAGAGAAGGAAGAAATTATTCCTGCATCTGAGGAAGGCAGGAAGGTTAGGGTCAAATTAGTTATCCCTTAGAAATGGTCTTATGTGCTACTTTGTCGGAAATAAAACACATGGAGCACTTTTTTCAATGAAGGGATGTTAGAAGCCATAAGCCCCCTCTGAATGGGCCATGAGATGGGGCAAGTATAAGGCAAATTACATATTGCAATAAAAGGACCTAAAAATAACCATAATTTAAGGGCATCATCTAACAATTAAGCCTAAATCAAGCCATAGGGATCAACAAGCCTAGATAACATGGCTGAAGAACTAACAGCAAGATGAATAGTATAGTAGCATTGCAGATGAAGAGCTTAGAAGGCTCGCAGTTAGCATGAGTCAAGAGTAAGAGAATCCTGTTTGTTGAGAATAAAGCCAAATATTGACTGCTCTGTTAAAACAAATAATAACTACAAGGGGATGACCCAATTGTTTAATGAAGACTCTGTAACGAGAACTCAAATCTACAGTCAATAGGGATGTCATAGGCCATATATTTACAACTACATCCAACCTAGTGAGAAATACAAATAGTCACAGAACCAATTGTGCATTTGGGTAAGTTGCGTAAAATGTGAGGGCTGTTCATAGTGCTTACCTGCAGAAGTTCACTCCTCGCAATGAGGCAAGATGACTGCATAGATTAACAAAACATAGGTATCGGAGTGAAACATTCTGTCAGGGACAGAGAGATGAGGATCTGCCTCTCTGAGACTTTTGACTGCTCTATTATGTTCCATAATTCTAAAGACTAAAGTTAAGCAGCTTGAAATAACACATAAGAGCATGCTGATACCGAGCTCATGGACCCCATATGAGAGTACTATCTGGTAAGAACACTATTGGACAAGCATATGCTCTCCCTATGTGCCATCCCTATCAAATGCTGCTCAAGTCTAGGTCCAATTATAGAGCTGGCTCTGATGTATAATTAAACATTTTCCCCTTGTTTCTATTCAATGCTTTACAGACTGTGTCCTGGTAGCCAATGCTTTGTACCAATGGTGAGACTGTGTGCATATGGCCCTATCAAGAACTTTGTGTGGGGCACAAATCCTCTACTATCTTTGACCTCTTCCTTCCAGACTCTCTATAAACAGAGTGGCCCACTGGAAAGAAGATGCCATCTCTTTGATTTGCAAATAAAATAGTTGACCATTGATGTGCTCAAAAATCAGCATGGCAGCAAATAGAAGGAATTAAATCTAAAAAAGTACCTTCCCCATGTCTACAGAAGACAGGAACAGCCTAGTTTGTATAAGTGCCATACTGATATGAATCAAAAGCATCAACAGTTAACTGAAACTTAATTTCAAGGTAAGCAATGGCAATGAATATGTCTGACTACAAGAAGAAATAACAGTCCCATCAGTTTCTTATGTGTTGCTACATGTGCGCTCACAAAATATAAAAATATAACCTGAATATGTGATATATCCACCGAGATAAATACCAGGATACACTAATACTAACATATTTGTGTAATATACATTCTTTTAGGTAAGCTTGATGACTTATTACATATATATATATATATATATATATATATATATATATATATATTATGCAAGCCAGGAAGCCATACCATACACACGAGTGAACATAACAGTACTAAATAACCAGAAATACCAACCTGCCAGGTCTCTTCTTCCAATGCCCACCAACCCCTCATAAAGTCCCTTTATTGGGTTTTCTCCTGCCATAACCACTCCATGCAGCCAGATCAGCAACATTCTGTGTCCATGGTCCCGATAACTTTTGGTTCCTAGTAGAGAGAGGCAGAAAGTTATTTAGCATGAATATACATCTTTTTAAGTTAAACCTTTTAAGTAAGAATGTGTGAGAATCTAAAAAAGGAGCAGATAGATCACCTGCGCTAGTATCCACAGAATAAGCTACCAAAACGTAATCTATAGTCAGAAAAATACAAATCAATGCAATAAAGTGAAGGTGCGCTCCTATCAATAGGTGCTAAAGTGGAATGAATGGACATACAAAAAAAGAGTATATATATATATATATATATATATATATACTCATTAAAGATATATCCCAAAATGAAGGAGTGCTTCAGCTCCCAGTGTTAGTCTTGTCTGACTTTTTTGATGGTGGCAGAGGAATAAAGGTCTGCAAGCAATAGCAATAGCAGGCTGTGCGACTCAAAACAATTGGCAGATGTTAAAAGAGGTATTCCTAGCGTGACAAACCAAAAACACTACAATACAGTACCCTCGCAGACAGGAAAAATACACACTCAATTCACCCACCGCTCCTATCACCTATGGTGGCAGAAGAGCGAGGGAATGGATTTGGGGTATTACCTCTGTCTTGCGTTCAGGGATGTGTTGTTTTCAGTCACCGCTCTCTCTCGAGTTTGCCTCTTCACGCACCCTCTCTCTCTGTAGCCTCTTGAGCGTCCTCGCTGACTGACTTCCAACTCCCTTCCTTGTGCATGTGACCTCTGAACCACCAATGAAGGCATCCAAAATCATAGAATCCAAAAGTCCTTGCACACTGTGTCCTTTATTTCATACTCGGTTAAAAACGCAAAGGGGGGGGAGAGGGGGGGAGAGGGGGGGGAAGAGAGAGCAAAAGAGAGGGGTGGAGAGAGAGCGCAAAAGAGAGGGGTGGAGAGAGAGCGCAAAAGAGAGGGGGGAGAGAGAGCGCAAAAGAGAGGGGGGAGAGAGAGCGCAAAAGAGAGGGGGGAGAGAGAGCACAAAAGAGAGGGGAGAGAGAGAGAGCGCAAAAGAGAGGGGGAGAGAGAGCGCAAAAGAGAGGGGGAGAGAGAGCGCAAAAGAGAGGGGGAGAGAGAGAGCACAAAAGAGAGGGGGAGAGAGTGCAAAAGAGAGGGGGGAGAGAGAGAGCTCAAAAGAGAGGGGGAGAGAGAGAGAGCAGAAGAGGGGGATAAAGAGAGGGAGAGAGACAGCAAAAGAGAGGGGGAGAGCGCAAAAGAGAGGAGGGAGAGAGAGCGCAAAAGAGAGTGGGGGAGAGCGCAAAAGAGGGGGAAAGAGCGCAAAAGAGGGGGAGAGAGCGCAAAAGAGATGGGGGAGAGAGCGCAAAAGAGAGGGGGGAGAGAGAGCGCAAAAGAGAGGGGGGGGGAGAGCGCAAAAGAGAGGGGGGGGGAGAGCGCAAAAGAGAGGGGGAGAGCGCAAAAGAGAGGGGGGAGAGCGCAAAGAGAGGGGGGAGATAGCAAAAGAGAGGGGAGAGAGAGAGAGAGCACAAAAGAGAGGGGGAGAGAGAGAGAGCGCAAGAGAGGGGGAGAGAGAGCGCAAAAGAGAGGGGAGAGAGAGGGGGGAGAGAGTGTAAAATAGAGGGGGAGAGAGAGAGTGCAAAAGAGAGGGGGGAGAGAGAGAGAGCACAAAAGAGAGGGGGGAGAGAGAGAGAGCGCAAGAGAGGGGGGGAGAGAGCGCAAAAGAGAGGGGAGAGAGAGGGGGGAGAGAGTGTAAAATAGAGGGGGAGAGAGATAGCGCAAAAGAGAGGGGGGAGAGAGCGCAAAAGAGAGGGGGGGAGAGAGAGCAAAAGAGAGGGGAGAGAGAGAGGGGGGAGAGTGTAAAATAGAGGGGGAGAGAGAGAGTGCAAAAGAGAGGGGGGAGAGAGAGAGTGCAAAAGAGAGGGGGGAGAGAGAGAGTGCAAAAGAGAGGGGGGAGAGAGAGAGTGCAAAAGAGAGGGGGGGAGAGAGAGAGTGCAAAAGAGAGGGGGGAGAGAGCTCAAAAGAGAGGGGAAGAGAGCGCAAAAGATAGGGGGAGAGAGAGCAAAAGAGAGGGGGAGGAAGAGAGAGAGAGAGCAAAAGAGAGGGGGAGGGAGAGAGAGAGAGCAAAAGAGAGGGGGGAGAGAGAGAGCTCAAAAGAGAGGGGGAGAGAGAGCTTAAGAGGGGGATAAAGAGAGGGAGAGAGACAGCAAAAGAGAGGGGGAGAGCGCAAAAGAGAGGAGGGAGAGAGAGCGCAAAAGAGAGGGGGAAAGAGCGCAAAAGAGGGGGAGAGAGCGCAAAAGAGGGGGAGAGAGCGCAAAAGAGATGGGGGAGAGAGCGCAAAAGAGATGGGGGAGAGAGCGCAAAAGAGAGGGGGGAGAGAGCGCAAAAGAGAGGGGGGAGAGAGCGCAAAAGAGAGGGGGGAGAGAGCGCAAAAGAGAGGGGGGGAGAGAGCGCAAAAGAGAGGGGGGGGGAGAGCACAAAAGAGAGGGGGGAGATAGCAAAAGAGAGGGGGAGAGAGAGAGCACAAAAGAGAGGGGGAGAGAGAGAGAGCGCAAAAGAGAGGGGGGAGAGAGAGCGCAAAAGAGAGGGGAGAGAGAGAGGGGGGAGAGTGTAAAATAGAGGGGGAGAGAGAGAGTGCAAAAGAGAGGGGGGAGAGAGAGAGAGAGAGTGCAAAAGAGAGGGGGGAGAGAGAGAGTGCAAAAGAGAGGGGGAGAGAGAGAGTGCAAAAGAGAGGGGGAGAGAGAGAGTGCAAAAGAGAGGGGGAGAGAGAGAGTGCAAAAGAGAGGGGGAGAGAGAGAGTGCAAAAGAGAGGGGGGGGAGAGAGCGCGCAAAAGAGGGGGGAGAGAGCTCAAAAGAGAGGGGAAGAGAGCGCAAAAGATAGGGGGAGAGAGAGAGCAAAAGAGAGGGGGAGGGAGAGAGAGAGAGAGCAAAAGAGAGGGGGAGATAGCAAAAGAGAGGGGAGAGAGAGAGAGAGCACAAAAGAGAGGGGGAGAGAGAGAGAGCGCAAAAGAGAGGGGGGAGATAGCAAAAGAGAGGGGAGAGAGAGAGCAAAAAAGAGAGGGGGAGAGAGAGAGAGTGCAAAAGAGAGGGGGGAGAGAGAGCGCAAAAGAGAGGGGGGAGAGAGAGGGGGGGAGAGAGTGTAAAATAGAGGGGGAGAGAGAGAGTGCAAAAAAGAGAGGGGGGAGAGAGAGAGAGAGAGAGTGCAAAAGAGAGGGGGGAGAGAGCTCAAAAGAGATGGGGGAGAGAGCGCAAAAGAGAGGGGGGAGAGCGCAAAAGAGAGGGGGGAGATAGCAAAAGAGAGGGGAGAGAGAGAGAGCACAAAAGAGAGGGGGAGAGAGAGCGCAAGAGAGGGGGAGAGAGAGCGCAAAAGAGAGGGGAGAGAGAGAGGGGGGAGAGAGTGTAAAATAGAGGGGGAGAGAGAGAGAGTGCAAAAGAGAGGGGGGAGAGAGAGAGTGCAAAAGAGAGGGGGGAGAGAGAGAGTGCAAAAGAGAGGGGGAGAGAGAGAGTGCAAAAGAGAGGGGGAGAGAGAGAGCGCGCAAAAGAGAGGGGGGAGAGAGCTCAAAAGAGAGGGGAAGAGAGCGCAAAAGATAGGGGGAGAGAGAGAGCAAAAGAGAGGGGGAGGGAGAGAGAGAGAGAGAGCAAAAGAGAGGGGGAGGGAGAGAGAGAGAGCAAAAGAGAGGGGGAGAGAGAGAGCTCAAAAGAGAGGGGGAGAGAGAGAGCAGAAGAGGGGGATAAAGAGAGGGAGAGAGACAGCAAAAGAGAGGGGGAGAACGGAAAAGAGAGGAGGGAGAGAGAGTGCAAAAGAGAGTGGGGGAGAGCGCAAAAGAGGGGGAAAGAGCGCAAAAGAGAGGGGGGAGAGAGCGCAAAAGAGAGGGGAGAGAGAGAGGGGGGAGAGTGTAAAATAGAGGGGGAGAGAGAGTGCAAAAGAGAGGGGGGAGAGAGAGAGTGCAAAAGAGAGGGGGGAGAGAGAGAGTGCAAAAGAGAGGGGGAGAGAGAGAGTGCAAAAGAGAGGGGGGAGAGAGAGCGCGCAAAAGAGAGGGGGGAGAGAGCTCAAAAGAGAGGGGAAGAGAGCGCAAAAGATAGGGGGAGAGAGAGAGCAAAAGAGAGGGGGAGGGAGAGAGAGAGAGAGCAAAAGAGAGGGGGGAGATAGCAAAAGAAAGGGGAGAGAGAGAGAGAGAGAGCACAAGAGGGGAGAGAGGGGGAGAGAGAGAGAGCGCAAAAGAGAGGGGGAGAGATAGCAAAAGAGAGGGGGAGAGAGAGAGAGCACAAAAGAGAGGGGGAGAGAGAGAGAGTGCAAAAGAGAGGGGGAGAGAGAGAGAGTGCAAAAGAGAGGGGGGAGAGAGAGCGCAAAAGAGAGGGGAGAGAGAGAGGGGGGAGAGAGTGTAAAATAGAGGGGGAGAGAGAGAGAGAGTGCAAAAAAGAGAGGGGGGAGAGAGAGAGTGCAAAAGAGAGGGGGGAGAGAGAGAGTGCAAAAGAGAGGGGGGAGAGAGAGCGCGCAAAAGAGAGGGGGGAGAGAGCTCAAAAGAGAGGGGGAGGGAGAGAGAGAGAGCAAAAGAGAGGGGGAGAGAGAGAGAGAGCAAAAGAGAGGGGGAGGGAGAGAGAGAGAGAGAGAGAGAGAGCAAAAGAGAGGGGGAGGGAGAGAGCGCAAGGGTTGGGACCGCTGTACTGCAAAAAATGGCCCGTGTGAACGGGCTTTAGGACTAGCATATATATATATTACAGTGGGTTAATTATATGATAATTCATTGGTGTCAGTGGGATCTATATATATATATATATATATATATATATATATATATATATATATATATATATGGTTTACAGTGGGTTAATATTTTATGATAATTCATTGGTGTCAGTAGGATCTATATATATATATATATATATATATATATATATATATATATATATATATATATATATATATATATATATACATATACATATACACACAGTATATATATATATATATATATATATATATATATACACACACACAGTTTACACATACACATTGGTGTCAGGTTGATTATACATACACATTGGTGTCCAGTGGCCGCCCTAAATATATACATTGGTGTCAGTGGCCGTAATTATGTCATTGGTGTCAGTGGGCTTACTTACCTGTGAGCCAATGCTTCACAGGCGTGCCTGTCAGAGCGAGTGTCTGGAGGCTATGTCGGGTCGCGGCCCACCAGCAGGGCCGTCGCGGCCCGGTAGTGGGCCGCGGCCCGGCTGTTGAGAAACACTGCCTTAGATAGTTTAAGTCATAATAGCAAACTTCACATATAAAGAAAATGAGTAAGTAAAGGGTACAAGGAACCGCTAACTGCAGAGCAGGCAACTCTCTGCATGTTATTAATGACATTTATGAGGGGTTATTATAAAGTATCTAACATCTATGCAGTGGAGTACTCTACGAGAAATAAGGGGGTCACTTGTATGGGAATTTCTAACATTCCCATGCTGCGGCAGCCCTGACATAAAGGGCACCAGGGAAGGAGGTGGGCATAATATATCACGGCCAAGGTACATAAGCAACTGTGAGGTAAATATATTTGGCACCATACATACTGTCAGTTACTACACATACACTTTAAAACAATATAGTTAATTTATCCCATAAGTTATAACCGAACATATGTCCAGCGCCTTGCAGTTAAAGCTTACATGCCTATAGAGAATTAAAAAAAAAATAAAAAAAAAATAGAAGTGTATATGCTGGACCGTGCTTTCCCAGCTGACACAGCCCAGCAGCATCTGTTAGAACATGTATAGAAAACACTGCAGTAAATAGAAAGCGTGTCTCTGAGATGAAGAGACATATTAGAGTCATAATAAGCTCACATTAATGAAGAGATATATTCAGGGAGCAACTGTAAAGAGTAGTGTTATGCCAGACTTAAGTGAACAGTACATGTCAGTATGAGATACCCAAGATAGATAGTGATAACCTGCAGAGTTCAGCTAGCACGGACCTCTGATATAAGGAATGAACTAATATTGTTTTGCTGGCTGCAGATTTCAACTTCATTAGAATTCACTCTGCTGTTTTAATTATTATAAATAATAGACCTAAGTGACTAACCTTGAGGGGGGTAGGAATGAAAGAGAAAGAAACACAAAATATAGATAGTACAAAACCCTTGAACTTACATATATAAACGTATGGGAGAGCACATCAATTTCTAACAAAAGCATTCCCCAAACTTAACTCAGCATAACTTATTAGTCCATATTAACCTTAGGGTGGTGGGTTAGCCACCCCATGTACACAATAATAAATGTTATTGCCAAAGTGAAAACACAAGCTGTTCTGTGAGAGATGGACTCGGGTGTGTTATTCAACCAACCCCACATCTGCGTAGGTAATCCAGCTCAAAGGAGATACACGGAGGGGGTCTCCGCCGTGGCGGCTGATCCAATTTGCCGGTAAGAGGAGTAGGGTACTGACCCCGCTGCTGTACTAGCAGA
Source organism: Bombina bombina (assembly GCF_027579735.1). Lineage (NCBI taxonomy): Eukaryota > Metazoa > Chordata > Amphibia > Anura > Bombinatoridae > Bombina > Bombina bombina. Next base: position 597,343,357 of record NC_069504.1, read on the forward strand.
ATGGGGCTACCAAAAAAAGGATAACTGTAATAGCCAAAGCTCCTTATAGATGGGCTGGAGCGCTTGGTGCCGATGTAAAGTTGCGTCTCAGATCCTCCGTGTCTAGGCTCATCCTGCTCCAAGTTGTGTAGTACGGAGCGTCCCAGGCACCATGCATTCCTCTCAGCTCCCGGATAAGCAGCCTCATGGGTCTTGGCTCCATCATCTGCAAGAGGACCTCCGCTTGGATCAGTCATCTCAGGACCATAGGAAGTACAAACTGTCAGCCGGGAACTGCCCACACTGGTCACTCCGAACAGCAGTGCCTGCGGTGTCACGAGGTATGTGGCTTTCTGTTGTTGCGGTCCTGTGAGGGCCGGGTAATGCTGCGAGATACTCTTCAAAGGTAATATTGCCAGCTGATTCTTTGATCTCGGGTCTAAGTCCTCCGTAGTTATTTTGCACCGGTTCACAGGGTCTTGGAGCAAATCTGTGCTGCGTTGCGGAGGGTCAAGTTCCGACCGATCTACCTCTGCTTTCACTTCCCTGGATAGTGGGATATGTTGTGATGGGCCCATCGCAGATCTCAGTTCTGCAGTAAGAGCTTGCCGGTGAAGGTCCATGGAACGCATTAGAGCGTGTATCGCTGAAAGAAATTGTTGTTCCATGAGTATGCTGAAAGTACAATTAGAAGAAGTGTGTTTCCGTCTGTTAGGGCAGTGCGTGGGTAGTCGCGAGTTGAATGGTGGGCCTCAGTGCCAATAGTATGACAATTAAACGTTTATTTGGTCCCAAATTTTGTAATCGATATCCTAGAACATAACAAAAGCCGAATATAATAATATTTAATGTCCTAGGGTCCCACAAAGTAGAGTCTTAATAGTCAGTTTGCAGGAGCTCTGAGATGGCACATCTTGTAGTTTCGGCAGTTGGCTCCGCCCCCCTAAACTGAGAGGTTTTAATGGGATAGAATAAGGGAGCATTAAACTCTCAAGTTAACAAAGAAAGACAAAGATTTACCTGTATCAAAACATTTTAGGTCCTGCAATAATAGTGATTTAAGATATTTTAAATATTGGGGAATAGATAAAGTAAAACATGATAAATCCGTTACTATTAGAATCCAAGTGGATTTTTAATTTAGATACTTATTCACCAATGGGGATGAATCAAGAAATAGAAATAGGGTGTCTATTATGAAAAGAATTTAAATATGCAATTTATTTTATAGGTTCAAAATCAAAAGATGAAATATATTTAATTAATTATCTGAATATATAGCTTTTTTATAAAATATGAAATATTTCCTTTAATATTCTACCAACTAATATTCAAGAAGGCGTTCTATATGACCCTGTATTGGATAAGGGTCTTAAGTAAAGGGACAAAATACTCTTCTATTCGCTCCCTTGCAGGTCCCAAGACAGACATACTGATTTGCTGCTTAAAGTCCTTTACAATGGGGTATGAGGACATTTTGAGGTAAAATATCTTCCATTTTTACATAGAGATGTTCAGGTATTAACCAGAGCCAACAAGGTACTGTGAACCATTACGGTCAATGAGAATGAGATGTTTTATGCCACTGCTTTGAGAATGTATGCACGTTGAAATTGCCAGTGACTTAAAGTTTTACATTTCCAATGCATAAAAATGAAGATTACCAAAGGAGTCATAACATATGCTCTAAGAGACACAAAGTTCTCTTTCTTTGGAGATTGCCAGAAACTTACGAAATACACAAGAAAGATTCTGAAGAACAATTAAAGAGCTTTTATACTTATTTGTATATATTGCATTTTATTGGAAGAAGAAAACAAAAATACTGCTATCTCATTTATGCTTTTTGGTTTGTGTGTTTTGCGAGTACTTATATATATATATCTTTTTTACTTATTAATTGTGTTACAAGGCAAGGCACTTATGGTAATATTTCCATTTTTTATTCCTATTCCCATTCTTTGCTTTATTTATAGACTAGAGGAATTATATATATATATATATATATATATATATATATATATATATATATATATATATATATATATATATATATATATACACACACACATATATATATACACATACATACATACATACATACATACATACACACACACGCACACATACACATACACAAAACCAATTATGAATCCGCCCTCCTGGGTCAACCACCTGGGCTTACACTCAAAGCATATACAGGACAAAAAACAGTAAAGTCTCAGGATTTTTCAAAAGTGCCAAGTTTAATTTATGTTTTGGGGATATATCTCCCCTTCTTCAGTTCTGATTATTGTTATGTATGTATGTATGTGTGTATGTATGTATGTATATATATATATATATATATATATATATATTCCACTTTTTTGCAAGTCCATTCATTCCACTTTAGTACCTATTGATAGGAGCGCACCTTAACTTTATTGCATTGATGTTTGAGAATCTCACTCAGTGTACAACTTGCCATATGTTTGCATCACTGGAGCAACAACTTCAGGAATGATATGTTTGTGGCAAGTGTGAGCATATTGTCTCTTTAGAAGTATTAGAGTTCGAATTGCAACACTGCGTGATATTCAGACAATTGAAAGGGAAATGGATATGACTGAGCAGGTTGTTCATGGTTCTAGCAGTGAGAATTGAGAGGATTCAGATGGGGAGACTCCGGGAAGTAGCTGGGTCACATTTAGAAAGTAAAGTAAAGGGAAGATGCAGAGACAGGCCAGTTCTGAGCTGGTACACTCCAACAGATTTGCCAGATAGGTTGGATATGTTGGGGATATCAGTTCAGGGGTGGCAATGTCAGAAAGGGCTGTTCTGCGTAATATAGTGAACAGTCCTTCAGTCATGGAAGAGGAGCATACTATAGTGAAAAGTCCATCAGTTATGGAAGAGGAGCAAACTTTAGTAAAAAGTCCATTAGTCATGGAAGAGGGGCATACTATAGTGATAAGTCCATCAGTTATGGAAGAGGGGCATACTATAGTGATAAGTCCATCAGTTATGGAAGAGGGGCATACTATATAATGAAAAGTCCATCAGTCATGGAAGAGGGTCATACTTTAGTGAACAGTCCTTCAGTCATGGAGGGCATACAAGTCTGGGCTTGAGGCAGATTTTGATTGTAGTAGACTATTATTAGGAAGGTTGATAGGGTCATTTGTCATCCCTTAAATAGAACAGTTTGCTTTTTTCAAGGGGCTCATGTTAGGCATATTGTGGAGCATATTGATAATTCTGTACCGCTCACTATAGGGTATTAAACCGTTACCACACCTCTTACAGCGATATGTGTCAAATTACACACTGGGGAGCTGAACTTTCAGAGCACCAACTTCATGTATTTATATTGCCACAAACAATTAAGTTATAAATAAGTTTGGCAGAGCGTAAGGATTTTAACGCTGTGGAGCCTTGTTTTTTACATTGTATGATTCTTGAATGTTTTAATACACTGACACCTAGATTACAAGTTTTGCGCTAAACAGGCTGCGAAACGAACGCAACAAAAGTTCAAAACAGCCAATAGGATGAGAGCTACTGAAATCCTATTGGTTGATTTGAACAGCCAATAGGATTTCAGTAGCTCTCATCCTATTGGCTGATTTGAATTTGAAGAATCAAATCAGCCAATAGAAATGCAAGGTACGCCATTCTGAAATGGCTACCTTGCATTCAACCTCAGTGTACGGCCGTGACCGTATGAAGAGGACGCTCTGCGCACAATGTCTTTGGCTTCCAGGTTGGCTCCGTGCCGCCGGGATGATGATAGAAGACACCCCCGGGATGGATGAAGATCTTGCCGCCTGGATGAGATGGATGTCCGGACTTCAGAAACCGTGAGTTGATCTTCTGGGGTTAGTGTTAGTTTTTTTTTTGTTTTTTTTTAGATTAGGGCTTTGGGCTTTGAAAAAGAAAGAGCTAAATGTCCTTTAAGGGAAATGCGCATACAAATGCCCCTTTAGGGGCAATGGGTAGCTTAGGTTTTTTTTTTAGAGTTAGGTTTTTTATTTTGGGGGGTTGGTTGGGTGGTGGGTTTTACTGTTGGGGGACTTTGTATTTTTTTTACAGGTAAAAGAGCCAATTTCTTTAGGGCAATGTCTTACAAAAGGCCCTTTTAAGGACTATTGGTAGTTTATTGTAGGCTAGGGATTGTTTTTATTTTTGATATTTCGTTTATTTTTTGTAATCAGTGTTTATTTTTCATGATTTTAGTGTTAATTATTTTTGTTAAACTCGTCGGATTCGTTTTTTTAAGTTGTAATTTCAATTTTTAAATATTTTTCTTAATGGTTTTTTTAAATTTGTAACTTAGATATTTTAATTGCTAGTATTTTTTTATTTTTTTAGATTAGTTATGTTAAGTTAATGAATAGTTTAATGTTAGGTTTATATTTATTTCACAGGTAAGTTTTTATTTATTTCAATAGTTATATTGTAATTTTATTTTAAAGTTAGGGGGGTGTTAGGTTTAGGGGTTAATAGTTTAATTTAGTGTTTTGCGATGTGGGGGGCCGGTGGTTTAGGGGTTAATAGGTTTATTTAGTGGCGGAGATGTGGGAGGTCGGAGGTTTAGGGGTTACTAACTTTATTTAGTGCTGGCAATGTCGGGGAGCGGCAGAATAGGGGTTAATAACTATTATAGTGGTGGCGATGTCGGGGAGCGGTGGTTTAGGGGTTAATATATTTAAATAGTGTTGGCGATGTGGGTGGGAAGCAGATTAGAGGTTAATAGGTTTATTTAATAGTCGCGATGTGGGTGGGCGGCAGATTAGGGGTTAATAGCTTTAATATATAGTGTTTGTGATGCGGGAGGGTGGCGGTTTAGAGGTTAATAGGTAGTTTATGGGTGTTGTACTTTGTAACACTTTAGTTATGAGTTTTGTGAAACATTTTTGTTACACGAAATCCGTACCTGCTTTCAGATGGCGGTATGGATCGTGTCGGTATAGGCTGTAACGCAAGCATTTTAGCTGGACCGCACAACCTGTAATACCAGCGCTATTGAAATCCCATGCAAAAACGTCATTTTTTTAAGTGCAGGATTGACGTTGCGTTACAGGCTAAAATGCTTGCGGTATAGCTATACCGACACGACTCCCAATAGCGGCGTTACTGCTTTTACGCTGAAATTGACATTTTTTCAGCGTTAAAAGCCGCAACGAAAACTCGTAATCTAGGTGTTAGTATTTTATTACTAATATCTAAGAAACTAATGCTAGATTTGTATATACCTTCAGAGAGGGTTTTTACTGTGATTGATCTATTAATGATTCCAATAATTATACCAGTGCTGGATATATATATATATATATATATATATATATATATATATATATATATATATATATATATATATATATATATATATATATATATATATATATATATATATACAGTATATATATATATATATACAGTATATATATATATATATATATATATATATATATATATATATATATATGTTGTAAATGTTCAGCCCTGTGTATGTACGTATGTACATACATGCACACATATACAATGTGGAAAATATCACTCTTTCCAAGTCAATTTCTTTTATTCATCCACTATAGTGTCTTAACTAGTCCAACAAGTCTTGTGCTAGTGGAAATGTATATATGTGTGTGCATATGTAAGTGTATGCGTGTTTTATATTAAATTGCACATCTCTAGACCACTACCCTTAGGCTGTTTTTCAGCATGGTCTGGCAGCCCCTTGTGTTAAACTAAAAAAATAAAATAAATATATATATATATATACACACACACACATACACACATACATACTGTCTTTATTATTTATTGTGTCTATATTTTATATATATTATATTTATCATTAATATTAAATTATTATTGATTATTATTGATTAGAAGACCTTGACTGCTTTTGTAGCGCTACTCCTTTGTGTTTTAGAATTATTTACCAGTCATCCCGTCTCGGACAGCATTGTTCAACTGATCTTACTATGCAAAGATGTGTCTTGCTTTAGACGGTATACAGAATACAACGTATACATAATATGCAGAGCTTTCTGCACCTCTCTATTTCCAGTTTAATTTCCAGTTTAATTTGCAGCATGCTAGGGGACACCATAAATAAGATAACCATGAGGAAAGTAGCAATTTAGCATGTACACACTAATAATTATTATAGTGTATCTTAGTTGTTCAGCTGTTTATGATACATTTTGTACCAGAACCGAGTGCCTTGTTAGGGGTATAACACCAAATAAGGGCGCTTAGTATTTGCACATGAAGGGGACAGAATACTATGGAAATAGTTGACAGATTGCATATGTACCTGTCCACTGCTGCTCTATAGCTCGTATATGAGCGTCTGTGAACTTCCAGTAATGTGCCAGCTTCTTCCATTCATTAGGTTTCAGGTATTTGGTTGCAAGTCTCCAAATGACTGAGCGGATGTGCTGAGTCTCCAGACGATGGTCCTGTCTAAAGGTCAAATGTCTGGCCACCCAGGAATCAGAGTCACTATTTAGAGTGTCCTGTGATGATGATAATGAAGAACAGCAGGTAAATGATATATGGTTGTACATACTTCAGAGAGCATACATTAAACCCAATCAATTTAATTTTGTTATGCGGGAATATGGGGCAGCTTGGTATTTACTTCTCATGTAAATGGTACACACACATCCATCCATATCCCAACACCCTGGGCAGCTGAGTGCTGAAGCATATAGTGTGTAAAAATTTCCCATCATGTGTGTGCATTTCTCACTACAGAGTTCCAGACTGGAAACAACAGCAGCACAAGAACTATGTGTTGGGAGCTTCATAAAATGGGTTTCCATGGCTAACCAACTGTACACAAGCCTCACATCAATATGCAGAATGCCAAGTGTCAGCTGGAGTGGCTGCCACTGGACTCTAAAGTAGTAGACATTTTTCTCTAGTGATGAATCACACGTCACTATCTGGCAGTCTAATGGAAGAATCTGGGTGTGGTCGACACCAGGAAAACACTAACTACCACAATGCAAAGTACCCACTGTAAAGTTTGTCTGAGAAAGGATAATGGTCTGTGGCTGTTTTTCAGGGTTATACCACTTAGTTCCAGTGAAGAGTGGGTCATCTTAATGTTACAGGATACAAAGATATTTTAGAAAATTGAGTTCTTCCATCTTTGTAGCAACAGTTTTGGGAAGGTCTTTCCTGTTCCAGCATGACTGTGCCCCTTGTGCACAAAGCAAGGTCCATGAAGACATGGTTTGACTCTCTTTTCATTGACGAGTTTGGTGTGAAGGAACTTGAGTGCCTGGGATACAGCACTGACCTCAACCCCAGTAAACACCTTTGGATTAATTGGAAAAGATTGCAAGCCAGACCTTCCTGTCTAAAATATGTGCCTGACTTCACAAATCTTCTTTTTAAATGGGGACATATATACCCACAGACAATCCAAAATCTTGTGTAAAGCCTTCCCAGAAAGTTTCAACTGTATAGCCAAAAAGGGAGGCCAATTCCATATTTGGAATGGGATGTCCAACAAACTTATATAAGAGTGATAGTCAAGTGTCCACAAACACAGGTTTCGGAATGAGATGTCCAACAAGCTTATATAAGTGTGATGGTCAAGTGTTCACCGACTTATTTGGCATACAGTGTGTGTGTGCTTATTATATAAAAATGACAAATTTTTACTTATTTATCAACAAGTGGGTGCGTCTATATAGGGTAGATAATACCCTGTTGGTGAAAGAATAATTACATCTAAATCTTCTATACACAGTAAGTATTTGTCGGTAACTGTACAAGCTCATTTTGTTCAAGCCAGACGTTCAGTAAGTCAAATGTCCAAGTTAATCATCATATAATTAAGTTATGAAAAGGGGGTGATAGAGAATTATTTTTCAATCAGAAGGAAGTATGGTGGATTGAACATTTGGACACTTAACATCCAAAAAGACTTTATAGGGACTATGATTTACTTTTGTTTTTATAATTGTCTTTATATTGATATTAAATAAAATACACTGTTTTACTGAGTTTATATATATTTTGTTTGCTTTTTTTGTTTTTATTGAAGTTTAAAACAAATGTAACCATAAGTGGCTTAATAATTAAATGTTCTTATCTTAAGTTTCACCAATAGATTTCATAATTTTGTAAAGAAAAGTATGTAATACTCCAAACCAGTAGAGGTCAGTAATACTGTTGCTGCACTGTCTCTCTCCTGGCTTTTTTTTTTTGTGAGCGTTCTCATTGCTGATGTTAGTGAGGCCGTTATAGAGAGGGTACTACTGTGGCTCCCATTTAAGTTGCTGCGTTTGTGGATGCGGTTTCCTGTGCTAATGTTAGACTGTGGTCACTGTTGAAGTGACTGGCATTAAGGATACAGTGACCTGCACTATGGATAGCTTTATTTGCGACATCAACATAGGAAATGGCCGTGCAGGTGTTTTGGCGCCAAGTCTATTGGGGAGGTTTTAAGACGGCAGGTCTTTGCTTGGCTATTTCTTCATGAAAGTCCTGGAGTTCCTGCTCCTGACTTGCCCCTGGTTCTGACCCTAGCGCGTATCCTGACTTATACTTCCTGCCTCACCCTTACCTGCAGTAAAATGACCGATTATCTGGCTACATTTGGTAGAAAACTTTGGATTATAACTTTAAAGTGAATGTAAATTTTGATGCTAAAGTGCCCAGTTTTTAAAATTTTGATTAAAAAACAGGGGCACTTTAATTCATCAAAATTTTCATTTCACTCCTGTTGTGAAAAAAAAAAAAACTTACCTTTTAATCTTCACAGCAGCTCCAGCTTCCTCCACCCGTTTCAAAGCCTCTTCCTGGGTCTAAAATGAGGCATCCGGCTTCCTCCAATCACAGCAGTGAATCAGACACTGAATCCCCCGGGGGGCAAGCTGTGATTGGAGGATGACCCATCAATCATTTCTGACATCAGAAATGGCTTGTGAGACCGGAGGAAGCTGGAGCTGCTGTGAAGTTTAAAAGGTAAGTTTTTTGTCACAACAGGAGTGAAATGTATATATATATATATATATATATGTGTGTGTGTGTGTGATTCTCACTCACACCCATTGTCAACTGCCAGGGTGACAGGATCAAATATTGCAAATAGAAGATTATAGAGGATCCGCACTCACTGGATTTAAAAATGTAAAAACTTTCATTCAGAATTAATAGTGATGTTTCAAGATTTTAGTCCCTTCAGGTTTACAATATAAAAAATATACAAAATCCCATGTCAGGTGCACTAGAGGCACTATCTGCACATCCCATTATAATACCCAGTGAGGCTCTTTGATATACTATGGGATAATAAACCCCCCCTCATATACCTTCTCCCACTTATAGAATCGATCTGCTTTGATGATCATATCTGCCAGGTTGATGTGATTCCCACGTGCAGCAACATCTAGGGATGTCTTTCCCTGCTGAAAAGTGAGAAAAACAAACAAAACCACATAGAAGTCTGTAAAATAAACTCACAGGACACAGGGGCAGCAATCTCACAGCGCTGATGTAAATTATCATTGTACCTTATCTTGCAGCTTCAGGTTCACACCAGCAATGAGGATAGTTTCAGCCATATCCTGCCTTCCATGCTCTGCTGTAATATGAAGAGGAGTCTGCAGCCTCTGCACAAATACATATAAACCATACATTAAAGCCTCTCTTTTTACGGATACAGAATATATAGAGATCCCTATTGATACATCACCCTCTCTTTATGATTCTACTGCTCTTCTTCCTTAGCTTTATTGAAAATGTATTCTCCATAAAGTTCTATTATTCCCTACACCTGCTCCCCCTGCCGTTTATTGTACATTGCATATATAGATACACATGCTAAGTTAAAAGGACAGTCAAGTCCAAAATAAACTTTCATGATTCAAATAGGGCATGTAATTTTAAACAACTTTCCAATTTACTTTACTTTTATCACCAATTTTGTTTTGTTGTCTTGGTATTCTTAGTTGAAAGCTAAACTTAGGAGGTTCATATGCTAATTTCAGATATTTGTCTATCAGTTTTTCACAGCTAGACAGTGCTAGTGTAAGTGTGCCTTATAGAAAACATTGTGCTCACACCCATGGAGTTATTTATGAGTTAGCACTGAATGGCTAAAATGCAAGTCTGTAAAAAGAACTGAAATAAGGGGAAAGGAGGTAAAAAGTATATTAATATAACTGTTGGTTATGCAAAACTGGGGAATGAGTAATAAAGGGATTATCTATCTTTTTTTAAACATAAAAATTCTGGGATTAGACTGTCCCTTTAAATAGCCATAAAACGAGATAAAATGGGTGTGTCCTTGGATTGCAAATCAATGCAAAATAACAATATGTTAAAAGCTTTTAAAGCATTTTGTTTGCAAGCAGATCTTTATGTTTAGTTAGTTACTGAAATGTAAGAAGCACATTGTTATAAAGTTTTTTAGGTTCCTTTAAGCATTGTTCTGCTGTATTTTCCCAACTATCCTTTAAGGCATACCATGGCCACTTATGCCTCTCCCTATTCTCTGTGTGTGTTTTTATTCACTTTCCCCCTGCGTGTATATTTGCTTCTCTGTCTTACTCTCCAATATGCTTCAGTCATTTCCTCTTGGCTCCCTCAATTAAAAATATCCCTTTCCACTTATGTACCCTTCACCATTACTGAGCATTCTTTTCTGCTCACTGTTTCCGAAACTCTTATGCTTCATTCTAAGAGCTCAGTTATCATAAACTCACTGGCACATAGAGAAATCAGCAGCTTATTTTAGTGAGCACTATAAAGTAAAGTAAGTTTCTCTGCTTAAAATAAAGCATATTAGTGAGTTCCCCTTAATGATATACACAGCTTCAATGGTAAAAATTGCCTTTTAAACCATCCCTGAGGCGCCGCATAATACTGATGATGCATCTTATAGAATCTCGCCAGGCCAGAGACATTCCTCTATATTTTCTTGTGTATTCCTCTTGTTCTTACATAGTCTGTAATGTCCAAGTCACACTCGCAGTCAATGAGCAGTTTAACCATGGTGGGGAAGTTCTGCAGAACAGATATATGCAGGGCAGAGGAGTTTTGCTGTTAGAAGAGAATATATTAGCTTCCATTAATTGCAATAACCTTCCCAATCTAATCTAGTACTGCTCTAGCATGGTTTTATTATACACTTACATGGTTAACAGCATTGATATTAATGCCAGCATCGATCAATGCTCTGGCAATTTCCTCATGTCCATGGAGCGCAGTGTAATGAAGACAGTTCATCAGCTTCTGTTGGGTAACAGAGATTAACACATGCTCAGATAGATTTTCTTATACAAAGTAACATTTTACATTTTTGTTTCAGATAAAAGATGGTATAATACAATGTATTAAAAAGATAGGCATGGAGGAGGTGTGTCCCTGTCTACCAATAAAGCTTTGGGAGTTGTCATTATCAGCCAAACATAGCTATGTAACATGCATTTCCTGCCCTTTTTCTTAATTTTTAACATTTAATTTGCATAAATTCTGCTTTTTCATATGCAAGACAGAACATTATGCATATACTTTCCCTTTAAGGTTATAAAATGTAACCAATGGATATATTTTTTTTATTGAGGTTGAAATATAAAAACAGTACAAGATTGCCGTATATACAGTCACTGTAAAATACATAGTAGCAATTAACAAGGTGATTGTTATACATAGCATTACAAGATGAATGGTTAAAGGGCATGTGTTATAATACAAGTTGGCAATTAAATATAACAGTAGTAAAGAATATTCAACCTCAGTTTTTCTTTATATGAGAAAGTATCGCCTACCTGGACCTTGATAAAAAATAGAATATAAACTCCCATAATTATAAACATCGGCCACTCTCGGACCACCGGAAATATAACTCAAACAATAGAAGGGAGGGTTTAGGGAAGGAACATAATTATATATGGAATTTAGTACCCCCTTCTAAGATATTGGCAAAATATGGAGTATAAACTCCCCTAACTATATACATTGGCCACTCTTGGACCAAAGACATGAATCAAACAGTAGAGGGGAGGGTTTAGGGGAGGAACAAAAAGGCTCACTCTTGGACCTTAATGGCACATTTTAAAGAAAGCAACAACTTTAACTTCCTCCGGGGAAACTAGAGGTCACTTTTGGACCTACCTACATGCATATAATAACAAGGAGGAAAACTGGTATGTAAATTGGTATATTGAGAACCATCCGTATTAACTGTATTAAACTACCTAATCATAGAAGGTGCTATACAATATATAAAAGTAATTCCCAAAGAAAACGTAATACACCATTAAAGGCATGAGATAGGGTCTACTTAATAAGCAGAATTTCAAATACAAATAATGATACCTATGTCTGCTATGACTCCAGTGTTGTACATTCAAGCTCTAAAAGGTTGGAGTAATAAAGAACTCTGTGTAATGTATATGCTAGGCTATGAGCAATCACTTACAGACAGTAGAACCAGTGGTCCCCTAGTGAGATATTTGAGTGTGCCACCTCGGCCGCAGGCGGCACAACAGCAGAAGATAATTAATATGGTTATAGATCATTGTGCTCAAATTCAGCCCTCTCAATTTAATAGAATTATACACAGGAATCTATAGTTGGCCCTCTGGGACCTTCTTCTATATGCAGCTAGGAATGCAAATATATTTCAGCCCTCGTGAGATACCACTGTGACCAACAGCTCCAACTATCGCTTCTAGAAGCAGACTTAGCAATCTACTCTCATGATAGGGGTCTAACATTTATAAGAATATATTGCAAGATTTATACTTAGTTTGTGTCAACTTATTGGTATAAAAGTTGCTAGGGACACAAGTAAGACTCTCTCTACATAAAGATAACATTTCATTCATGAACATTAAACATGTGATTAATAGCTTAGGTATAAAATATCAACCCATCATAGCTCAGTATAAACAAAATTCCCAACTAACTTAGATAGTATTAAACCTGCTGGACACAGATACTTTATAGGGAGTTGTAGTAGTATAGGAGTTAATGTGTGCAGGGATATTAAATTATGCAAATGTGAGGTATGAGTATATTCAGGCTGATAATGGCTATACAAAAACACAGTCCTTATAGAAATAAGTCTGTTTAGGGTGTTAGCAGTTGTCAAACATCGACTAAACCTCAGATACCTATCTTCATGGAGTCGATATTCCGGTGGACCGTCTCCTTCACGACAAAGGGGGGGCATTATGTATGAAGCAATTAGTCACATCAGTTACTCAAAGGTTTGGTATCGTCAGCAAGCTCTGATTGAACAGAACTACCCTTAGGTCCCGACTCTCTTATCATATTTAGCCCACACCATGAGGTTCATCTCGCAGCACTCTAAGCCAAAGAGGGGGGGTTGCTTCTCCACAAACTGGAGATCGTTAGGTGCTGGGGTTTTAGCTGACTCCAAAAGGTACAAGTCAACACTTTCTCTCCATATGTGTCGCACAGTGCGACATCAGGAAATGGGGACTTGTAAAGGCAGTTAACAATACGGTCATTCAGGCTCAAAGGTCGCAGGACTATCAAGCATTTGTACGTCGTGAGTAAGGACCGTTTTTGCTCTCCTGCTATAGATCTGTCAGTCACAGCACTAGAACGGCATGCGGGAGAACATACATCTGCCTCATACCTTCCCGGACCAGGCTCAGTTTATGTTGAAAGTGCGTGTGGCTCCATATTGCAGACTAGGTCTACAGAATTCTTCTTTCGGATCTCCTCCCTGCTTATTTTCGCTGTCTCACGGTCTTTCCACTCCGGTCTGCAATCCACTCGCTGGCTAAAGGGGACTGCAGCATAGATCATGTCTTCATGCATCCCAGAGACTACCTGTGTGGGTATAAGGTTGGGCAGGGTTTTTCGTGGTTCCAGGGTTGCCCGAGTCTGTGTTGTGGCCAAGAGGGACGCCTTCCCGGTCAAGCAGAGATCAGGGCTATCATCCTCTACCGGAGCATGTTCAGCGGGCGCCTGGTGTGTCCCATTTGGAAGTCGCCCCTCGAAAAAGATAGCACATAGATCTCTCTCTAGGTCTCGAAAGTGATCCTGTAGGAATCTGCTCATTCGTGCCTCCCATCTTGCCAGAGCCTCCATTTGCACACGGTGAATTGAATGTGATTTATATGTCAGAATAGTCCCATGATATAGCACCTTCTTATGGTTGATGGTTCTCTTTTATGAGTGAAATAGGTAGTCTAAATACGACTGCTATACCCCAAGTAAGGGGGGGCCTGAATCCTCGTGGTGAGGTCGCCGCATAATGTTCCAGCGGTTCAGATCTGGGTCCAGTTGTCAAACTCTGCAAGTTTGGTATCTTTCAGATCCACACTTTGTGGACTGTTCAAAGTTGCAAACGGTTTTGTCGAAGTTGCAGGATGGGCCCGGTAACCAGCGGGTTAGGGAAATCAAACTCAGAGCCACAGATATTGCAACCTAGCATGGCCGCTGCCTAGACACGCCTATTATTTTTTTTCAACATATTCTGGTTTACACAGTCAGCTCCAAAACATATGCTAAAACATCAACAGGTCAAATTGAGAAAAAAAGGAATAAGGAAAACAGAGATAATTTATGGCATCATATGCTATTTATCCATAGCAAGTTAATAAAAGATGTATTAAAAACCCCATTTATGACAGACATTTTATTTTTACCTACTGGACATGTTGCCACATAATGCAAATTGTACACAGCTCACAACTTTATCTTCAATGTATGCAAAGCAATAACAATATAATGTAATTCTCAGTACTAACACAAGATGGCAGTAAACTACCCTACTTCACTATTAAAATGGTGTTCAAATTTTCAAATGAGGAGCCATGCTGCTATACTTTACTTATAAAGCGCCAACAAATTCTGCAGCGCTGTCCATGGGTACAAATGATAAAAGTACAACTTTGATACAATATTTGTAAGAGACAAGACAAAACGTATCAATAAAAAAACTGGAGGAATTGATTGCCCTATTCCCGTGGAAACTTACAATCTAGGAGGGTGAGAAACAGGAGGTGAGGACTGCAATGGTTAGAATGGTGTTAGTACAGAGTAAGATGAGGGCAATTATTAGGTAAGTGGAATTCATTTGTTATTGGGTCGTAGGCTTCCTTGAACAAAAATGTCTTCTCTCCAACCACTGAGAACAAAGTTTGTTCCTTACTATCTTCCTCACGCTTCACTATCTGCTCACTCAACCCTATCCTTTCCCAGTTAATACCTTCTCTGTCTTTCAGCCTCACTCCTGCTCTAACTCACATCTTCAATCTATCCCTTTCTACCAGTTCAAACCCATCTTCTCAAAGGTCACTCCCATACTAAAAAAAAACCCTCCCTTGATCCTAATTCTCCTGCAAACTACCACCCATATCATTACTTCCACTAACAACAAAACTTATCTTCAAGGATCTGTCCTGGGTCCTCTACTCTTCTCTATTTATACTTCTTCACTGGGTAAACTTATCATCAACAGCTATGGCTTCAAATATCCCCTCTATGCAGATAACACTCAGATCTACCCCCCCCCCCCCCCACTGCTCTCTCTCTCTCTCTCTCTCTCCCTCTGTCCTTTCTCATGTCAGTGACTGCTTATCTGGCATTTCTTCCTGGATGACTGACAGAGGCATTGAAGAGGAGAAGTCCCCAGCAAATGACACAGAAAAGAATTGGTTAGAAAGATAAGTGTGGATCCAAGAGAGGGCAGTGCCACAGACACCAAGATAGCTGAGAGTCTGTAGGAGTAGGGGGTGATTAATGGTGTCAAAGGCAGCAGAGAGGTCATATAAAATAAGTAAAGAGTAGTGGACGTTACTTTCATCAGAAAGAGAATTGTTAATAAACATAGTGAGGGCAGTCTCAGTTGAGTGTTGGGGATAGATGCCAGATTGCAGGGGGTCACGCAAGGACAGGAGGACAGCAAGTGGGATAGGCAGTCGTAAACCTAGTTTTTACCAGCGGTGTTATGGGATAGTAGTTTGCAGGAGAATTACAGTCAAGGGAGGGTTATTTTTTTGGAGTATGGGAGTGACCTTTGCATGTTTGAAAAAAGATAGGAATGAACCATTAGAAAGGGATAGGTTTAAGATGTGAGTAAGAGCTGGAATAAGGGTGGAAGACAGAAAAGGTATTAGATGTGAAGGGATAGGGTCTAGCGGGCAGGTAGTGAGGCATGAGGAACCCACTTCATTCTCAGTGGCTGGGGGGAGGGGAGATTGTAGGCTTGTGTCGGGATGTTGCTTTGGATAGTATGCTTTTGTTTAGAAAGTAGTCTGCCAGGTCTTGAGCACTAAAGGCAGACAAAGGAGGTGGTGCAGGTTGGTAGACGAGAGAGTTGAAAGAAGAGTCATTTAGGGTTTGAGGAGAGAGTAGATATAAGAGAAGAAAAGTAGGTTTGCTTGGTTAAGTGAAGGGCAGATGTGTATGAATTAAGAATGAATTTATAGTGGATGAAATCTGGTTCAGAGCAAGATTTCCTCTAGGCACACTCAGCAGCGAGGGAACATTTTTGCAAGAAGCACGTTTGCCAGAGCTGTAAAGGACGAAGTGGGGTTTAGCATAGTTGGGGAGGAGCAAGAGTGTCTAGGGCTGAGGAGAGAGTATTGCTGTTGTGGGCTGTAACAAGGCCAGGGCGAGTTATCGTGGAAGTGAGTGAGAATATGTTGAATAAGTTTGGAAAAGTAGAGAGGATCCACAGCATGCAGATTTCTACAGGTGCGGGGGTGAGATGGAGAAGTGGGGGTTTAGCCAGTACATTAAGTTTATAGGTGAGCAGGTGGTCATCTGAAATGGGAAACCAGTGACAGGTGAAGTCAGATATAGAGCAGTGGTAGGAGAATACCAGGTCAATAGAGTGTCCATCACAGTGAGTAGGGAATAGGGTGGATTGTGAGAGACCAAAGGAGGATGTGAGTGAAAGAAATTTAGAGACAGCAGGGGCAGATGGGTTATCAATGGGGATGTTGAAGTCCTCCAGAATTAGAGCGGGTATATTTGGAGACAAAGTGAGGAAGCCAGGCGGCAAAGTTGTCAAGGAATTGTGAGGTTGGTCTAGAAGAGCGACAGATGACTGACAGTCTGATAGAGAGGGAAAGAACATGTGAATGCAGTGAACTTCAAAGGAGGAGAAGGAGAGAGTTGGGAGCAGAGGTAGGTACTAATAGGAGCAGGAGGGGGAGAGCAAGATCCCAACACCGCCACCATGTCTCTCACCTGGCCTAGGGGTATGACTAAAGTGGAGACAGCCGTGTGAGAGCAGCAATGAAAGCAGTGTCAAAAGAAGATAGCCAGGTTTTGGTAATTTCTAAAAGGTTGAAATCGTTAGAGATGAACAGGCCATGATAGAGCAAGCTTTCCAAAGAGCACAAGAAAAGAAAGGGGTGGGTTAATGGAGATGCGATTGTAGGATTGCATGAACTAGAGTTTTTACTGTGGGAGATTGATCGAGAGTGTGGAGGTTTGGTGACTGCTGCAGGGCCAGGGTTAGGAAAGATGTCACCAGCGGCAAGCAGTAATAGGAGTATGAGTGAGAAGGTGAGAGTGAGACTTGTAAGAGTGCATATGATTGTAGACAGGAGAGTTAGAAAGGGACTTATTTCTAAGGAGACATAGTATTTCATGGGAAGACACCATAGGGGATGACAGAAGGGAGAAGATGATAAGGATAGTGTGGGGGTTATTGTTATTATTTATATAGGGACATGCTGTGAGTTTTAGGAGAAGGGTAGATAGAAAGCAGAAAATACATAGAGAGCATTGTGCAGGTGTATAGTTACTGAGGATTACCTGCTAGTGAGATGTTATGAGATAGAGATTGAAGATTGTAATGCCAAATACCAATAAAAATGGCTATTTATAGGGAACTATATGAAAAACTCTCTCTTGACACATTTATCAAAAACTTGTTGGCATGAAGAGAAATCACACAAAAAGTTGTTTTTTTACCATTATACTTTAAATGTATGTGTCTCTTACTTACATCCAGAATCGTGGTTAGCAAGATAAATAGCTCTCAAACTAAAAATGTGCTGATCTAATATTCTTTGAGGGACATTGCTGTTCTGATAAGACTTCTTAGATAGAGATTTTGGCCCTCTGTTTGAATACTTTCTCTATATATTTACAAAGATAGCATTTAGCTATGGTAATTTCTGAGACTTAGGGCCTTATGATCAAAAAAACTCACCGTCATGGAGAGAAATCACACAAGGGCTTTTTTAATCATTATATTGTAATCTGTGTCTCTCCTTCACACCCAGAAACCTGCATAGCAAGATAAAGAGTACATGACTAAGAGCCTATTGTAGGTTCGAAACATTGTTCCTGTAAACTTTTGGACCCAACTAATGAAAATAAAGGTCTTTTAAACAAAGATTTTTTTTTCTGGTGGCTGGAGTGCTTTGGATGTATGACCATTTGGATTGACAAGATTTGGCAAATCTTACTCCGTTTCCTACAAACAGGTGTGCTGTTCTCCTTTCTTTTTGATTTTCTAAATATTCAAGGCCATGCACTTACCTCTGTTTGCACATTCACATTGCACCCAGCATCTAGAAGAACTTTAACACAGTCAAAATGTCCTCCTTCAACAGCCAGATGCAAAGCAGTCAGACCTTCCTGCAAATACATTCAGTAGTTTATGAGGTGTTGCTCAAGGTTATTCAATTACAAAAATTGTTTTCAACGTTTTGTGGTCAATAAAGCTAAAACAAAAAAAAAATTAAGACAGTGTGGACATTACAAATACCAAAGGGTACAGCTCACAGTAAATACACAGTCTTCACACTTTCTATGGGACATTCAAACCCTTCCTCATAATGCCAGCCTTGATCTAAGATTAAGCTTTGATTCCAGTCACAAGGCAGGTGTGAAGGATAATTTTTAAATAATTCAGTGGTACCCAGTGTTGTTTTCTAAATATTGATGGATCCTGTAATCCCCAGAGCTAACCATTACATACTTAACCCTAACTGTGACCCCCACACCTAATATAAACCCTAAACCATTTATACAATCTCTCTATTAACTGTAACTGTCCAGACCTACTACAACACATCCTAAATCTCCCCTGGTCTCAAACAAAGTTCCCAGACACTACCACAGCAATAACTCCCTAAAATTTAATTGGGGGGTCTAGTGTAGAAAACCCCAGAAAATAATTTTTGTTATTGTGATGTAATTAACATAATCAGATTTACTGTTCTTTTCATTATTTATATATAAATAGTTTTGTTTTTTTAAATGCAGTTACAAACATCTGTGTATGTTGTACACATATTGTAATAGAAGATATAACAAAACATACAGTTATAATAACAAAACATACAGTTATAATAAGACCAAGAAGACATATCAAATATAATGGTTCTTAAACTGTAGATTTCATTATGTGGTCTACATGGTCACTTGTCAGTGTATTAAGATCTATATTGGTCGTACGACACCTAGATTGAAAACTAAAACTCTTGAAGACATGAATAATTCAGAAGGGGGTAAATATTTCACATGGACTATCAGCATATTCTTCTGAAGTACATGGTAAGGATCCAAATATTTTTTTATATTAAAGCCATAGTACAAATTGAGAATACATAGGGGAAAAGATAGGGGACGGACTAAGGGGTAGATATATCAAAGGTTTTTCGACCCCATACAACTACAGGTTCACAAGAGAACCTGCACTACGTATTTAACAAGCAACGGTCATCAGACTACTGCTTTCGCCACCTCTAAAGTGGTGAATTTCAATCTCCCCGGTATAGTCCGACCGGGGAGATTGACAGCTCCTGCCCGCGCATAATTGGCTGTGTGCGTGCAGGATTGCACGCAAGCGCAAAATAGCGCTTGTGTGCAATGCTGAATTTCACCAGCGGAATTTAGCCCAGCCAGAGGCGAGCTGCAGTGGAGAGGGGCGCGTATGTGCGTCCCAGCTTGATTAATCGCCCCCGTAGAGATAGAACTAATATATTTGTGCCATGGACACAACAAAAACCATAGACAAGAATGGAGAAGTAGACATGATATGTTTTTGTAACCACAAAGTTATATATACCACAAGGGAGTAAAATGTGGAACACAAATGTGTATTTTAGTACCTATATTTATATACATCCTTGATACTTAGGGTTGGTGTATTTTTTGATATTGTTGATGTCAATTTAAATATTTACTTTTTCATCGAGTATGATGTACCGATAATAATACCAACTTTAAATTGAGTAATATGGTCTGCTGTATGTTATTTCAAACAATTCCTATTCTCCCAGGTATTAACAGGTAAAGAAAAGTATTTTATTTGAGCTATGTATGTAAGATTGCAATTTTAACCAAGTTGGTAATAACATAGTTAAACTTGAAATTTTTCATTTTTAGCTTTTTAAAGGATGCAATACACAAATATATACTACATGACAACTGAAACTTTTTAAATGGGAAGCAGGAACTTTGAGGACAGAATTCTCTGATAAGTGCTGCGTTATACTGTGAAACTCATAAGACCTCGCCAACTTCCAGTTTGAAAAGTTTGTGCTTTGAGACTATACATCACACTGAGAGGTGGTTACACCACATGGACCAGTCACTCTATTACGGCAACCACTTGGAGTACCCCATGGAGCTGAACCAGGAAACATTTTTTTAAATCTTTTCACAGGATTTTGACTTTATATTTATTTTTTTCTTTAATATTAAGGTTTTACATAATACAAGCAATAGTTTTTTTTAATTAAATTATATACTGTATATATATATATATATATATATATATATATATATATATATATATATATATATATATATATAACGCTCTGATAAAACACTTAAATTAACCTCTTAAGGACATATGACGGAATTTTTCCGTCATAAAACAATTGAGCAAACTGAAAGCTGTGTCCTTAAAGGGTTAAAAGACTTGCATAAAAAAATAAATACGGACATCAAAATGAAAATTAATGAATGCAATGGAAGAACAATATTAGTTCATGATAATAATGAACTTATATTTATTGGTGGCTAAATGTAGCCACCAATCAGCAAGCACTACCAAGGGTGCTGAACCAAAAATAGGCCGGCTCCTAAGCTTACATTCCTGCTTTTCAAATAAAGATAGCAAGAGAACGAAGAAATGATTATAGGAGTAAATTAGAAAGTTGCTTAAAATTGCCTGCTCTATCTGAATAAAAAAAAAATGGGTTTCATATGCCTTTAAAGGGATACTGACCCCTCATTTTTTCTTTCACGATTCAGATAGAGCATGCAGTTTTAAGCAACTTTCTAATTTACTCCTATTATCAATTTTTCTTTGTTCTCATGTTATCTTGATTTGAAAAAGCAGTAATAAAAGGTTAGGAGCCGGCCCATTTTTTAGTTTAGCACCTTAGTAGAGCTGCTGATTGGTTTGCTACATTTAGCCACAAATCAGCAAGTGCTACCCATGTGCTGAACAAAAAATGGTCTGGCTCTAAAGCTTACAGTACTGCTTTTTCAAATCAAGATAGCATGAGAACAAAGAAAAATTGATAATAGGAGTAAATTAGAAAGGTGCTTAAAATCTCATGCTCTATCTGAATCATGAAATAAAAAAAATTGGGTTTAGTATCCCTTTAATGGGACAGTAAATAGGAAAAAAAAATGAAAAGAAAAAACTGACTCAGTACTCTTAGTATCTGCCCTGTTTGTGACATTTGAGGACTGGAGTTGAAAAACATTGATATAAAGTGTCTCAAACTGAAAGTGCTAGGTTATTGCATATCATTGTGAAAAGAGGTCATGGATACATGAGCTAGGGCACCAGTGAAATATCACAAGGACAATACACCACAGTAAAATTAGACTGATAAGCTAAATATTGTAATGATGCTGCAATATAACATTGATATTACTTCCCTCATTATGTGATTTCTTTCTCATCTACTAAGTGACACAATATTAAATAGCTGTGTGTGTTGTATGTCCATTTTCTCTATAAGTTGATTTCTTTATTATTTGTTGCTCTAATACCTCCCTAGATTTGCCGCATTTGCATTAAAACGAATTCCTGAAAACATAAAATGTATAACCAAATTATCACATCCTGGGATATGCGCGTTTGCTTCTTATTTAACCTAATTATATTTAAGTTTTGCAGCTGGAACGTCCTATGACAAGGGTGAGAAACACTGTTCTAGGGCTATAAATTTTATATTGAAAAAAATAATCTGAAAACGATGCATAGAGCCAAGTCAGTCATTGGCTGCCCCTTTTAATCTTTTGTTGCTATTATATTTTTGGAGTGAGAAATGTAGTATGTTTTTCTTATCAGCAGTTTGCAGTGAGACATATTTAGACATGTACATACCAAACCTATATGCTCATCATGTATGTGAAGGAGAGCATTTAAAAGTTAAAAGGTACATGGTACTCAAATTGGTTGTATCATGTATATGACACAGCAGCAGTTAACTAGCTAAAGATATTTGTTTGCATAACCCATTAACGACGGCTGACGTACCCTGTACATCAGCCATCTGTAGTGCTTTCAGAGTTGTAGGAGGTAGTGAGGCATACACAAATAGCACAGCCTCACCTCTGTTGGTGAGACCTGCATCCCCACAGCCCTGGAAGCCATTGTGTCATATAGGGCAGTGGTTCTCAAGCCAAGTGGCCTCAAGGCCCAGTAAATTATAGCTGTACATATACATTGGTGAGAGGGGGGGGGGATATTTTTATTGGTGTCAGTTGGTTCAAAAGGTGTCAGGTAATGAAGGCCCAGCTGTTTAGAAACCAGGGTATAGGGCAGGGGTCAGCAACCTTCGGCTCCCAGATGTTTTGGAACTACATTTCCCACGATGCTGAGACACTCTTTAGGCTATCTGAGCATCATGGGAAATGTAGTTACAAAACATCTGAGTTGCCATCATTAAGGGGCTAAATGTAATTTAATGTGAAATTATAAGGAAGTGTATGATTTTGTACAACTGGGTCTCAGGTCTCTAATGCTCATTGTTTTCTAGAGACAACTCAACACAAAAATACATGGGGTTTTTCAGCACATAAACCACAACAAAGCACTGCAATAGATTTTTAAACATTCTGTTGGAGTACAAAATGATGAAGTACAGAAAAAATAGAAGATAATGTTCCTTTAAGACGTTTATTTGGATTTAATAGCTAACAGGAAGTGTGTGTGTGTTAAGTATAGGAATGTGGGAAAGAAGCTCATTGGCTTATGAGGAAAGCTTTTAAAATACCTTTTTTAGATTGAAAAAGAACAGAGATTTTTTTGTTAAAAAAGGGTTTGATACAGACTCAGTAACACATTACAGGAGGTTCACATACCCTGTCTAGCAGAGAACATATGTAGTTACCAAGCAGTGGCGGATCCAGAGCCTGGTCTCGGGAGGGGCATTTCCAGATTTTTTTGTGGCGGCGGACAGAAAATAATGAGTGCTTATAGAACAGACTATTTTATTTAACCTATCGTACAGCTCTAACTTTATTTAAAAACAGTCACATTTGTCTTTCCAAATTATGGATTTAAAAAATTAGAAACAGGTGACATTTAACCCACGCATATACACACACACGCATATACACATACACACATATATACACACACACACAAATGAATACATACATACATATCTTTTTACCCCTGCATTGAAAACTCCTCTACAGTGAATATTATATATATTTTACTGGGACAAATCCTGATTTCCATGCAGGGGTTAACATTCATGAATACAAGACTAGAAGGGACTGATTTAATGCTTGTCTCTGCCTTTAAATGATAATAGTTTCAGTGAAGCTGTGACTAAAACCAAAACTCCTCTGAAAATACAGGGCAACAGTAATTTGTTTTTTACACAAATTATTAGAACACATCTAAATATTTGCTTTGCAGTTGGTGCACTATATCAAACTCCTGAGCCTTACAGCATCAAAAGTTTTATGTAGGATGGGTTAACTGTTGGACAAAATAATGGCTGCCTGTCTGAGGGACACAGACATCACAGAAAATAAATTTTAAACAAAACAGAACTCTTAATGCTCTTGCTGAAATCAGAGTTAAAGACCAGACCCCCCCCCCCCCCCTCGAGAGAGAGAGAGAGAGAGAGAGAGAGAGAGACACACACCATGGGGAAGACAGAGGAGAGAGACACACAGGGGGGAGACAAAGGAGAGAGACACACAGGGG